>NC_080049.1:13386878-13414248 GCF_026212465.1 Amaranthus tricolor | reverse complement strand
CATATGACTATGATTTTCAATTCTAACCACTTCAACGCAATAATATACACGAAATAGTGTTGTGTGGCAAGTTTCGTGCAAAACGAAACAAGTTTGAGCTATTTTAAGCGCAAAAGTACCAAAAAAGCTTAAAAATACATAAAATCAGAACTTAACACGTAATTTCTAGCATAAGACTATGATTTTCAATTCTAACCACTTCAACGCAATATATTATTCCAAATAGTGTTGTGTGCGAAGTTTGGAGCAAAAGAAACAAAGTTTGATTCTACTTTATGCGCAAAAGTGCGAAAAACGATTAAAAACCCATAAAATCGCAACTTAACACGTAATTTCTATCATATGACTATAATTTTCAATTCTAACCACTTCAACGCAATAATATAGACGAAATTTTGTTATGTGGCAAGTTTTGCACAAAACAAACAAAGTTTGAGCTACTTTATGCGCAAAAAAGCCAAAAACCGTTAAAAACCCTTAAAATCGCAACTTAACACTTAATTTCTAGCATATGACTATGATTTTCAATTCTAACCACTTCAACGCAATAATATAGACGAAATAGTGTTGTGTGGCAAGTTTCGCGCAAAACGAAACAAGTTTGAGCTATTTTAAGCGCGAAAGTGCCAAAAAACGCTTAAAAACACATAAAATCGGAACTTAACACGTAATTTCTAGCATATGACTATGATTTTCAATTCTATCCACTTCAACACAATAATATATTCCAAATAGTGTTGTGTGCCATGTTTCATGCAAAACAAACCAAGTTTGAGCTACATTATGCGCAAAAGTGCCAAAAACGGTTAAAAACCCTTAAAATCGCAACTTAACACGTAATTTCTAACATATAACTATAATTTTCAATTCTAACCACTTCAACGCAATAATATAGACGAAATTTTGTTATGTGGCAAGTTTTGCACAAAACAAACAAAGTTTGAGCTACTATATGCGCAAAAAAGCCAAAAAACGGTTAAAAACCCTTAAAATCGCAACTTAACACTTAATTTCTAGCATATGACTATGATTTTCAATTCTAACCACTTCAACGCAATAATATACACGAAATAGTGTTGTGTGGCAAGTTTCGTGCAAAACGAAACAAGTTTGAGCTATTTTAAGCGCAAAAGTACCAAAAAAGCTTAAAAATACATAAAATCAGAAGTTAACACGTAATTTCTAGCATAAGACTATGATTTTCAATTCTAACCACTTCAACGCAATATATTATTCCAAATAGTGTTGTGTGCGAAGTTTCGAGCAAAAGAAACAAAGTTTGATCTACTTTATGCGCAAAAGTGCGAAAAACGATTAAAAACCCATAAAATCGCAACTTAACACGTAATTTCTATCATATGACTATAATTTTCAATTCTAATCACTTCAACGCAATAATATAGACGAAATTTTGTTATGTGGCAAGTTTTGCACAATACAAACAAAGTTTGAGCTACTTTATGCGCAAAAAAGCCAAAAACGGTTAAAAACCCTTAAAATCGCAACTTAACACGTAATTTCTAGCATATGACTATGATTTTCAATTCTAACCACTTCAACGCAATAATATAGACGAAATAGTTTTGTGTGGCAAGTTTCGCGCAAAACAAAACAAGTTTGAGCTACTTTAAGCGCGAAAGTGTCAAAAACGCTTAAAAAACGCATAAAATCGGAACTTAACGCGTAATTACTAACATATGACTATGATTTTCAATTGTAACCACTTCAACACAATAATATATACCAAATAATGTTCAGTGCCAAGTTTCGTGCTAAGCAAACCAAGTTTGATCTACTTTATGCGCAAAAGTGCGAAAAAACGATTAAAAACCCTTAAAATCGCAACTTAACCACGTAATTTCTATCATATGACTATAATTTTCAATTCTAACCACTTCAACGCAATAATATAGACGAAATTTTGTTATGTGGCAAGTTTTGCACAAAACAAACAAAGTTTGAGCTACTTTATGCGCAAAAAAGCCAAAAAACGGTTAAAAACCCTTAAAATCGCAACTTAACACGTAATTTCTAGCATATGACTATGATTTTCAATTCTAACCACTTCAACGCAATAATATAGACGAAATAGTTTTGTGTGGCAATTTTCGCGCAAAACAAAACAAGTTTGAGCTACTTTAAGCGCGAAAGTGTCAAAAAACGCTTAAAAACGCATAAAATCGGAACTTAACGCGTAATTACTAACATATGACTATGATTTTCAATTGTAACCACTTCAACACAATAATATATACCAAATAATGTTCAGTGCCAAGTTTCGTGCTAAGCAAACCAAGTTTGATCTACTTTATGCGCAAAAGTACGAAAATCGATTAAAACCCTTAAAATCGCAACTTAACATGTAATTTCTATCATATGACTATAATTTTCAATTCTAACCACTTCAACGCAATAATATAGACGAAATTTTTGTTATGTGGCAAGTTTTGCACAAAACAAACAAAGTTTGAGCTACTTTATGCGCAAAAAAGCCAAAAACGGTTAAAAACCCTTAAAATCGAACCTTAACACTTAATTTCTAGCATATGACTATGATTTTCAATTCTAACCACTTCAACGCAATAATATACACGAAATAGTGTTGTGTGGCAAGTTTCACGGAAAACGAAACAAGTTTGAGCTATTTTAAGCGCAAAAGTGCCAAAAAAGCTTAAAAACACATAAAATCAGAACTTAACACGTAATTTCTAGCATAACACTATGATTTTCAATTCTAACCACTTCAACGCAATATATTATTCCAAATAGTGTTGTGTGCGAAGTTTCGAGCAAAAGAAACCAAGTTTGATCTACTTTATGCGCAAAAGTGCGAAAAACGATTAAATACCCTTAAAATCGCAACAGAACACGTAATTTCTATCATATGACTATAATTTTCAATTCTAACCACTTCAACGCAATAATATAGACGAAATTTTGTTATGTGGCAAGTTTTGCACAAAACAAACAAAGTTTGAGCTACTATATGCGCAAAAAAGCCAAAAACGGTTAAAAACCCTTAAAATCGCAACTTAACACTTAATTTCTAGCATATGACTATGATTTTAATTCTAACCACTTCAACGCAATAATATACACGAAATAGTGTTGTGTGGCAAGTTTCGTGCAAAACGAAACAAGTTTGAGCTATTTTAAGCGCAAAAGTACCAAAAAAGCTTAAAAATACATAAAATCAGAACTTAACACGTAATTTCTAGCATAAGACTATGATTTTCAATTCTAACCACTTCAACGCAATATATTATTCCAAATAGTGTTGTGTGCGAAGTTTCGAGCAAAAGAAACAAAGTTTGATCTACTTTATGCGCAAAAGTGCGAAAAACGATTAAAAACCCATAAAATCGCAACTTAACACGTAATTTCTATCATATGACTATAATTTTCAATTCTAACCACTTCAACGCAATAATATAGACGAAATTTTGTTATGTGGCAAGTTTTGCACAAAACAAACAAAGTTTGAGCTACTTTATGCGCAAAAAAAGCCAAAAACGGTTAAAAACCCTTAAAATCGCAACTTAACACGAAATTTCTAGCATATGACTATGATTTTCAATTCTAACCACTTCAACGCAATAATATAGACAAAATAGTTTTGTGTGGCAAGTTTCGCGCAAAACAAAACAAGTTTGAGCTATTTTAAGCGCAAAAGTGCCAAAAAAGCTTAAAAACACATAAAATCAGAACTTAACACGTAATTTCTAGCATAACACTATGATTTTCAATTCTAACCACTTCAACGCAATATATTATTCCAAATAGTGTTGTGTGCGAAGTTTCGAGCAAAAGAAACCAAGTTTGATCTACTTTATGCGCAAAAGTGCGAAAAACGATTAAATACCCTTAAAATCGCAACAGAACACGTAATTTCTATCATATGACTATAATTTTCAATTCTAACCACTTCAACGCAATAATATAGACGAAATTTTGTTATGTGGCAAGTTTTGCACAAAACAAACAAAGTTTGAGCTACTATATGCGCAAAAAAAGCCAAAAACGGTTAAAAACCCTTAAAATCGCAACTTAACACTTAATTTCTAGCATATGACTATGATTTTAATTCTAACCACTTCAACGCAATAATATACACGAAATAGTGTTGTGTGGCAAGTTTCGTGCAAAACGAAACAAGTTTGAGCTATTTTAAGCGCAAAAGTACCAAAAAAGCTTAAAAATACATAAAATCAGAACTTAACACGTAATTTCTAGCATAAGACTATGATTTTCAATTCTAACCACTTCAACGCAATATATTATTCCAAATAGTGTTGTGTGCGAAGTTTCGAGCAAAAGAAACAAAGTTTGATCTACTTTATGCGCAAAAGTGCGAAAAACGATTAAAAACCCATAAAATCGCAACTTAAACACGTAATTTCTATCATATGACTATAATTTATTCAATCTAACCACTTCAAACGCAATAATATAGACGAAATTTTGTTATGTGGCAAGTTTTGCACAAAACAAACAAAGTTTGAGCTACTTTATGCGCAAAAAAGCCAAAAACGGTTAAAAACCCTTAAAATCGCAACTTAACACGAAATTTCTAGCATATGACTATGATTTTCAATTCTAACCACTTCAACGCAATAATATAGACGAAATAGTTTTGTGTGGCAAGTTTCGCGCAAAACAAAACAAGTTTGAGCTACTTTAAGCGCGAAAGTGTCAAAAACGCTTAAAAACGCATAAAATCGGAACTTAACGCGTAATTACTAACATATGACTATGATTTTCAATTGTAACCACTTCAACACAATAATATATACCAAATAATGTTCAGTGCCAAGTTTCGTGCTAAGCAAACCAAGTTTGATCTACTTTATGCGCAAAAGTGCGAAAAACGATTAAAAACCCATAAAATCGCAACTTAACACGTAATTTCTATCATATGACTATAATTTTCAATTCTAACCACTTCAACGCAATAATATAGACGAAATTTTGTTATGTGGCAAGTTTTGCACAAAACAAACAAAGTTTGAGCTACTTTATGCGCAAAAAAGCCAAAAAACGGTTAAAAACCCTTAAAATCGCAACTTAACACGTAATTTCTAGCATATGACTATGATTTTTAATTCTAACCACTTCAACGCAATAATATAGACGAAATAGTTTTGTGTGGCAAGTTTCGCGCAAAACAAAACAAGTTTGAGCTACTTTAAGCGCGAAAGTGTCAAAAACGCTTAAAAACGCATAAAATCGGAACTTAACGCGTAATTACTAACATATGACTATGATTTTCAATTGTAACCACTTCAACACAATAATATATACCAAATAATGTTCAGTGCCAAGTTTCGTGCTAAGCAAACCAAGTTTGATCTACTTTATGCGCAAAAGTGCGAAAAACGATTAAAAACCCTTAAAATCGCAACTTAACACGTAATTTCTATCATATGACTATAATTTTCAATTCTAACCACTTCAACGCAATAATATAGACGAAATTTTTTTATGTGGCAAGTTTTGCACAAAACAAACAAAGTTTGAGCTACTATATGCGCAAAAAAGCCAAAAACGGTTAAAAACCCTTAAAATCGCAACTTAACACTTAATTTCTAGCATATGACTATGATTTTCAATTCTAACCACTTCAACGCAATAATATACACGAAATAGTGTTGTGTGGCAAGTTTCGTGCAAAACGAAACAAGTTTGAGCTATTTTAAGCGCAAAAGTACCAAAAAAGCTTTAAAATACATAAAATCAGAACTTAACACGTAATTTCTAGCATAAGACTATGATTTTCAATTCTAACCACTTCAACGCAATATATTATTCCAAATAGTGTTGTGTGCGAAGTTTGGAGCAAAAGAAACAAAGTTTGATCTACTTTATGCGCAAAAGTGCGAAAAACGATTAAAAACCCATAAAATCGCAACTTAACACGTAATTTCTATCATATGACTATAATTTTCAATTCTAACCACTTCAACGCAATAATATAGACGAAATTTTGTTATGTGGCAAGTTTTGCACAAAACAAACAAAGTTTGAGCTACTTTATGCGCAAAAAAGCCAAAAACGGTTAAAAACCCTTAAAATCGCAACTTAACACTTAATTTCTAGCATATGACTATGATTTTCAATTCTAACCACTTCAACGCAATAATATAGACGAAATAGTGTTGTGTGGCAAGTTTCGCGCAAAACGAAACAAGTTTGAGCTATTTTAAGCGCGAAAGTGCCAAAAACGCTTAAAAACACATAAAATCGGAACTTAACACGTAATTTCTAGCATATGACTATGATTTTCAATTCTATCCACTTCAACACAATAATATATTCCAAATAGTGTTGTGTGCCATGTTTCATGCAAAACAAACCAAGTTTGAG
Source organism: Amaranthus tricolor (assembly GCF_026212465.1). NCBI lineage: Eukaryota > Viridiplantae > Streptophyta > Magnoliopsida > Caryophyllales > Amaranthaceae > Amaranthus > Amaranthus tricolor. The sequence continues at coordinate 13,407,885 of NC_080049.1, read as the reverse complement.
CTACATTATGCGCAAAAGTGCCAAAAACGGTTAAAAACCCTTAAAATCGCAACTTAACACGTAATTTCTAACATATAACTATAATTTTCAATTCTAACCACTTCAACGCAATAATATAGACGAAATTTTGTTATGTGGCAAGTTTTGCACAAAACAAACAAAGTTTGAGCTACTATATGCGCAAAAAAGCCAAAAACGGTTAAAAACCCTTAAAATCGCAACTTAACACTTAATTTCTAGCATATGACTATGATTTTCAATTCTAACCACTTCAACGCAATAATATACACGAAATAGTGTTGTGTGGCAAGTTTCGTGCAAAACGAAACAAGTTTGAGCTATTTTAAGCGCAAAAGTACCAAAAAAGCTTAAAAATACATAAAATCAGAAGTTAACACGTAATTTCTAGCATAAGACTATGATTTTCAATTCTAACCACTTCAACGCAATATATTATTCCAAATAGTGTTGTGTGCGAAGTTTCGAGCAAAAGAAACAAAGTTTGATCTACTTTATGCGCAAAAGTGCGAAAAACGATTAAAAACCCATAAAATCGCAACTTAACACGTAATTTCTATCATATGACTATAATTTTCAATTCTAATCACTTCAACGCAATAATATAGACGAAATTTTGTTATGTGGCAAGTTTTGCACAATACAAACAAAGTTTGAGCTACTTTATGCGCAAAAAAGCCAAAAACGGTTAAAAACCCTTAAAATCGCAACTTAACACGTAATTTCTAGCATATGACTATGATTTTCAATTCTAACCACTTCAACGCAATAATATAGACGAAATAGTTTTGTGTGGGAAGTTTCGCGCAAAACAAAACAAGTTTGAGCTACTTTAAGCGCGAAAGTGTCAAAAACGCTTAAAAACGCATAAAATCGGAACTTAACGCGTAATTACTAACATAGGACTATGATTTTCAATTGTAACCACTTCAACACAATAATATATACCAAATAATGTTCCGTGCCAAGTTTCGTGCTAAGCAAACCAAGTTTGATCTACTTTATGCGCAAAAGTGCGAAAAACGATTAAAAACCCATAAAATCGCAACTTAACACGTAATTTCTATCATATGACTATAATTTTCAATTCTAACCACTTCAACGCAATAATATAGACGAAATTTTGTTATGTGGCAAGTTTTGCACAAAACAAACAAAGTTTGAGCTACTTTATGCGCAAAAAAGCCAAAAACAGTTAAAAACCCTTAAAATCGCAACTTAACACGTAATTTCTAGCATATGACTATGATTTTCAATTCTAACCACTTCAACGCAATAATATAGACGAAATAGTTTTGTGTGGCAAGTTTCGCGCAAAACAAAACAAGTTTGAGCTACTTTAAGTGCGAAAGTGTCAAAAACGCTTAAAAACGCATAAAATCGGAACTTAACGCGTAATTACTAACATATGACTATGATTTTCAATTGTAACCACTTCAACACAATAATATATACCAAATAATGTTCAGTGCCAAGTTTCGTGCTAAGCAAACCAAGTTTGATCTACTTTATGCGCATAAGTGCGAAAAACGATTAAAAACCCTTAAAATCGCAACTTAACACGTAATTTCTATCATATGACTATAATTTTCAATTCTAACCACTTCAACGCAATAATATAGACGAAATTTTGTTATGTGGCAAGTTTTGCACAAAACAAACAAAGTTTGAGCTACTATATGCGCAAAAAAGCCAAAAACGGTTAAAAACACTTAAAATCGCAACTTAACACTTAATTTCTAGCATATGACTATGATTTTCAATTCTAACCACTTCAACGCAATAATATACACGAAATAGTGTTGTGTGGCAAGTTTCGTGCAAAACGAAACAAGTTTGAGCTATTTTAAGCGCAAAAGTACCAAAAAAGCTTAAAAATACATAAAATCAGAACTTAACACGTAATTTCTAGCATAAGACTATGATTTTCAATTCTAACCACTTCAACGCAATATATTATTCCAAATAGTGTTGTGTGCGAAGTTTGGAGCAAAAGAAACAAAGTTTGATCTACTTTATGCGCAAAAGTGCGAAAAACGATTAAAAACCCATAAAATCGCAACTTAACACGTAATTTCTATCATATGACTATAATTTTCAATTCTAAACACTTCAACGCAATAATATAGACGAAATTTTGTTATGTGGCAAGTTTTGCACAAAACAAACAAAGTTTGAGCTACTTTATGCGCAAAAAAGCCAAAAACGGTTAAAAACCCTTAAAATCGCAACTTAACACTTAATTTCTAGCATATGACTATGATTTTCAATTCTAACCACTTCAACGCAATAATATACACGAAATAGTGTTGTGTGGCAAGTTTCGTGCAAAACGAAACAAGTTTGAGCTATTTTAAGCGCGAAAGTGCTAAAAAACGCTTAAAAACACATAAAATCGGAACTTAATACATAATTTCTAGCATATGACTATGATTTTCAATTCTATCCACTTCAACACAATAATATATTCCAAATAGTGTTGTGTGCCATGTTTCATGCAAAACAAACCAAGTTTGAGCTACATTATGCGCAAAAGTGCCAAAAACGGTTAAAAACCCTTAAAATCGCAACTTAACACGTAATTTCTAACATATAACTATAATTTTCAATTCCAACCACTTCAACGCAATATATTATTCCAAATAGTGTTGTGTGCGAAGTTTCGAGCAAAAGAAACCAAGTTAGATCTACTTTATGCGCAAAAGTGCGAAAAACGATTAAAAACCCTTAAAATCGCAACTTAACACGTAATTTCTATCATATGACTATAATTTTCAATTCTAACCACTTCAACGCAATAATATAGACGAAATTTTGTTATGTGGCAAGTTTTGCACAAAACAAACAAAGTTTGAGCTACTTTATGCGCAAAAAAGCCAAAAACGGTTAAAAACCCTTAAAATCGCAACTTAACACGTAATTTCTAGCATATGACTATGATTTTCAATTCTAACCACTTCAACGCAATAATATAGATGAAATAGTTTTGTGTGGCAAGTTTCGCGCAAAACAAAACAAGTTTGAGCTACTTTAAGCGCGAAAGTGTCAAAAAACGCTTAAAAACGCATAAAATCGGAACTTAACGCGTAATTACTAACATATGACTATGATTTTCAATTGTAACCACTTCAACACAATAATATATACCAAATAATGTTCAGTGCCAAGTTTCGTGCTAAGCAAACCAAGTTTGATCTACTTTATGCGCAAAAGTGCGAAAAACGATTAAAAACCCTTAAAATCGCAACTTAACATGTAATTTCTATCATATGACTATAATTTTCAATTCTAACCACTTCAACGCAATAATATAGACGAAATTTTGTTATGTGGCAAGTTTTGCACAATACAAACAAAGTTTGAGCTACTTTATGCGCAAAAAAGCCAAAAACGGTTAAAAACCCTTAAAATCGCAACTTAACACTTAATTTCTAGCATATGACTATGATTTTCAATTCTAACCACTTCAACGCAATAATATAGACGAAATAGTGTTGTGTGGCAAGTTTCGCGGAAAACGAAACAAGTTTGAGCTATTTTAAGCGCAAAAGTGCCAAAAAAGCTTAAAAACACATAAAATCAGAACTTAACACGTAATTTCTAGCATAACACTATGATTTTCAATTCTAACCACTTCAACGCAATATATTATTCCAAATAGTGTTGTGTGCGAAGTTTCGAGCAAAAGAAACCAAGTTTGATCTACTTTATGCGCAAAAGTGCGAAAAACGATTAAATACCCTTAAAATCGCAACAGAACACGTAATTTCTATCATATGACTATAATTTTCAATTCTAACCACTTCAACGCAATAATATAGACGAAATTTTGTTATGTGGCAAGTTTTGCACAAAACAAACAAAGTTTGAGCTACTATATGCGCAAAAAAGCCAAAAACGGTTAAAAACCCTTAAAATCGCAACTTAACACTTAATTTCTAGCATATGACTATGATTTTAATTCTAACCACTTCAACGCAATAATATACACGAAATAGTGTTGTGTGGCAAGTTTCGTGCAAAACGAAACAAGTTTGAGCTATTTTAAGCGCAAAAGTACCAAAAAAGCTTAAAAATACATAAAATCAGAACTTAACACGTAATTTCTAGCATAAGACTATGATTTTCAATTCTAACCACTTCAACGCAATATATTATTCCAAATAGTGTTGTGTGCGAAGTTTCGAGCAAAAGAAACAAAGTTTGATCTACTTTATGCGCAAAAGTGCGAAAAACGATTAAAAACCCATAAAATCGCAACTTAACACGTAATTTCTATCATATGACTATAATTTTCAATTCTAACCACTTCAACGCAATAATATAGACGAAATTTTGTTATGTGGCAAGTTTTGCACAAAACAAACAAAGTTTGAGCTACTTTATGCGCAAAAAAGCCAAAAACGGTTAAAAACCCTTAAAATCGCAACTTAACACGAAATTTCTAGCATATGTCTATGATTTTCAATTCTAACCACTTCAACGCAATAATATAGACGAAATAGTTTTGTGTGGCAAGTTTCGCGCAAAACAAAACAAGTTTGAGCTACTTTAAGCGCGAAAGTGTCAAAAACGCTTAAAAACGCATAAAATCGGAACTTAACGCGTAATTACTAACATATGACTATGATTTTCAATTGTAACCACTTCAACACAATAATATATACCAAATAATGTTCAGTGCCAAGTTTCGTGCTAAGCAAACCAAGTTTGATCTACTTTATGCGCAAAAGTGCGAAAAACGATTAAAAACCCATAAAATCGCAACTTAACACGTAATTTCTATCATATGACTATAATTTTCAATTCTAACCACTTCAACGCAATAATATAGACGAAATTTTGTTATGTGGCAAGTTTTGCACAAAACAAACAAAGTTTGAGCTACTTTATGCGCAAAAAAGCCAAAAACGGTTAAAAACCCTTAAAATCGCAACTTAACACGTAATTTCTAGCATATGACTATGATTTTCAATTCTAACCACTTCAACGCAATAATATAGACGAAATAGTTTTGTGTGGCAAGTTTCGCGCAAAACAAAACAAGTTTGAGCTACTTTAAGCGCGAAAGTGTCAAAAACGCTTAAAAACGCATAAAATCGGAACTTAACGCGTAATTACTAACATATGACTATGATTTTCAATTGTAACCACTTCAACACAATAATATATACCAAATAATGTTCCGTGCCAAGTTTCGTGCTAAGCAAACCAAGTTTGATCTACTTTATGCGCAAAAGTGCGAAAAACGATTAAAAACCCATAAAATCGCAACTTAACACGTAATTTCTATCATATGACTATAATTTTCAATTCTAACCACTTCAACGCAATAATATAGACGAAATTGTGTTATGTGGCAAGTTTTGCACAAAACAAACAAAGTTTGAGCTACTTTATGCGCAAAAAAGCCAAAAACAGTTAAAAACCCTTAAAATCGCAACTTAACACGTAATTTCTAGCATATGACTATGATTTTCAATTCTAACCACTTCAACGCAATAATATAGACGAAATAGTTTTGTGTGGCAAGTTTCGCGCAAAACAAAACAAGTTTGAGCTACTTTAAGCGCGAAAGTGTCAAAAACGCTTAAAAACGCATAAAATCGGAACTTAACGCGTAATTACTAACATATGACTATGATTTTCAATTGTAACCACTTCAACACAATAATATATACCAAATAATGTTCAGTGCCAAGTTTCGTGCTAAGCAAACCAAGTTTGATCTACTTTATGCGCAAAAGTGCGAAAAACGATTAAAAACCCTTAAAATCGCAACTTAACACGTAATTTCTATCATATGACTATAATTGTCAATTCTAACCACTTCAACGCAATAATATAGACGAAATTTTGTTATGTGGCAAGTTTTGCACAAAACAAACAAAGTTTGAGCTACTATATGCGCAAAAAAGCCAAAAACGGTTAAAAACCCTTAAAATCGCAACTTAACACTTAATTTCTAGCATATGACTATGATTTTCAATTCTAACCATTTCAACGCAATAATATAGACGAAATAGTGTTGTGTGGCAAGTTTCGTGCAAAACGAAACAAGTTTGAGCTATTTTAAGCGCAAAAGTACCAAAAAAGCTTAAAAATACATAAAATCAGAACTTAACACGTAATTTCTAGCATAAGACTATGATTTTCAATTCTAACCACTTCAACGCAACATATTATTCCAAATAGTGTTGTGTGCGAGGTTTGGAGCAAAAGAAACAAAGTTTGATCTACTTTATGCGCAAAAGTGCGAAAAACGATTAAAAACCCATAAAATCGCAACTTAACACGTAATTTCTATCATATGACTATAATTTTCAATTCTAAACACTTCAACGCAATAATATAGACGAAATTTTGTTATGTGGCAAGTTTTGCACAAAACAAACAAAGTTTGAGCTACTTTATGCGCAAAAAAGCCAAAAACGGTTAAAAACCCTTAAAATCGCAACTTAACACTTAATTTCTAGCATATGACTATGATTTTCAATTCTAACCACTTCAACGCAATAATATAGACGAAATAGTGTTGTGTGGCAAGTTTCGCGCAAAACGAAACAAGTTTGAGTTATTTTAAGCGCGAAAGTGCCAAAAACGCTTAAAAACACATAAAATCGGAACTTAATACATAATTTCTAGCATATGACTATGATTTTCAATTCTATCCACTTCAACACAATAATATATTCCAAATAGTGTTGTGTGCCATGTTTCATGCAAAACAAACCAAGTTTGAGCTACATTATGCGCAAAAGTGCCAAAAACGGTTAAAAACCCTTAAAATCGCAACTTAACACGTAATTTCTAACATATAACTATAATTTTCAATTCTAACCACTTCAACGCAATATATTATTCCAAATAGTGTTGTGTGCGAAGTTTCGAGCAAAAGAAACCAAGTTAGATCTACTTTATGCGCAAAAGTGCGAAAAACGATTAAAAAACCCTTAAAATCGCAACTTAACAAGTAATTTCTATCATATGACTATAATTTTCAATTCTAACCACTTCAACGCAATAATATAGACGAAATTTTGTTATGTGGCAAGTTTTGCACAAAACAAACAAAGTTTGAGCTACTTTATGCGCAAAAAAGCCAAAAACGGTTAAAAACCCTTAAAATCGCAACTTAACACGTAATTTCTAGCATATGACTATGATTTTCAATTCTAACCACTTCAACGCAATAATATAGATGAAATAGTTTTGTGTGGCAAGTTTCGCGCAAAACAAAACAAGTTTGAGCTACTTTAAGCGCGAAAGTGTCAAAAACGCTTAAAAACGCATAAAATCGGAACTTAACGCGTAATTACTAACATATGACTATGATTTTCAATTGTAACCACTTCAACACAATAATATATACCAAATAATGTTCAGTGCCAAGTTTCGTGCTAAGCAAACCAAGTTTGATCTACTTTATGCGCAAAAGTGCGAAAAACGATTAAAAACCCTTAAAATCGCAACTTAACATGTAATTTCTATCATATGACTATAATTTTCAATTCTAACCACTTCAACGCAATAATATAGACGAAATTTTGTTATGTGGCAAGTTTTGCACAAAACAAACAAAGTTTGAGCTACTTTATGCGCAAAAAAGCCAAAAACGGTTAAAAACCCTTAAAATCGCAACTTAACACTTAATTTCTAGCATATGACTATGATTTTCAATTTTAACCACTTCAACGCAATAATATAGACGAAATAGTGTTGTGTGGCAAGTTTCGCGGAAAACGAAACAAGTTTGAGCTATTTTAAGCGCAAAAGTGCCAAAAAAGCTTAAAAACACATAAAATCAGAACTTAACACGTAATTTCTAGCATAACACTATGATTTTAAATTCTAACCACTTCAACGCAATATATTATTCCAAATAGTGTTGTGTGCGAAGTTTCGAGCAAAAGAAACCAAGTTTGATCTACTTTATGCGCAAAAGTGCGAAAAACGATTAAATACCCTTAAAATCGCAACAGAACACGTAATTTCTATCATATGACTATAATTTTCAATTCTAACCACTTCAACGCAATAATATAGACGAAATTTTGTTATGTGGCAAGTTTTGCACAAAACAAACAAAGTTTGAGCTACTATATGCGCAAAAAAGCCAAAAACGGTTAAAAACCCTTAAAATCGCAACTTAACACTTAATTTCTAGCATATGACTATGATTTTAATTCTAACCACTTCAACGCAATAATATACACGAAATAGTGTTGTGTGGCAAGTTTCGTGCAAAACGAAACAAGTTTGAGCTATTTTAAGCGCAAAAGTACCAAAAAAGCTTAAAAATACATAAAATCAGAACTTAACACGTAATTTCTAGCATAAGACTATGATTTTCAATTCTAACCACTTCAACGCAATATATTATTCCAAATAGTGTTGTGTGCGAAGTTTCGAGCAAAAGAAACAAAGTTTGATCTACTTTATGCGCAAAAGTGCGAAAAACGATTAAAAACCCATAAAATCGCAACTTAACACGTAATTTCTATCATATGACTATAATTTTCAATTCTAACCACTTCAACGCAATAATATAGACGAAATTTTGTTATGTGGCAAGTTTTGCACAAAACAAACAAAGTTTGAGCTACTTTATGCGCAAAAAAGCCAAAAACGGTTAAAAACCCTTAAAATCGCAACTTAACACGAAATTTCTAGCATATGACTATGATTTTCAATTCTAACCACTTCAACGCAATAATATAGACGAAATAGTTTTGTGTGGCAAGTTTCGCGCAAAACAAAACAAGTTTGAGCTACTTTAAGCGCGAAAGTGTCAAAAACGCTTAAAAACGCATAAAATCGGAACTTAACGCGTAATTACTAACATATGACTATGATTTTCAATTGTAACCACTTCAACACAATAATATATACCAAATAATGTTCAGTGCCAAGTTTCGTGCTAAGCAAACCAAGTTTGATCTACTTTATGCGCAAAAGTGCGAAAAACGATTAAAAACCCATAAAATCGCGACTTAACACGTAATTTCTATCATATGACTATAATTTTCAATTCTAACCACTTCAACGCAATAATATAGACGAAATTTTGTTATGTGGCAAGTTTTGCACAAAACAAACAAAGTTTGAGCTACTTTATGCGCAAAAAAGCCAAAAATGGTTAAAAACCCTTAAAATCGCAACTTAACACGTAATTTCTAGCATATGACTATGATTTTCAATTCTAACCACTTCAACGCAATAATATAGACGAAATAGTTTTGTGTGGCAAGTTTCGCGCAAAACAAAACAAGTTTGAGCTACTTTAAGCGCGAAAGTGTCAAAAACGCTTAAAAACGCATAAAATCGGAACTTAACGCGTAATTACTAACATATGACTATGATTTTCAATTGTAACCACTTCAACACAATAATATATACCAAATAATGTTCAGTGCCAAGTTTCGTGCTAAGCAAACCAAGTTTGATCTACTTTATGCGCAAAAGTGCGAAAAACGATTAAAAACCCTTAAAATCGCAACTTAACACGTAATTTCTATCATATGACTATAATTTTCAATTCTAACCACTTCAACGCAATAATATAGACGAAATTTTGTTATGTGGCAAGTTTTGCACAAAACAAACAAAGTTTGAGCTACTATATGCGCAAAAAAGCCAAAAACGGTTAAAAACCCTTAAAATCGCAACTTAACACTTAATTTCTAGCATATGACTATGATTTTCAATTCTAACCACTTCAACGCAATAATATACACGAAATAGTGTTGTGTGGCAAGTTTCGTGCAAAACGAAACAAGTTTGAGCTATTTTAAGCGCAAAAGTACCAAAAAAGCTTAAAAATACATAAAATCAGAACTTAACACGTAATTTCTAGCATAAGACTATGATTTTCAATTCTAACCACTTCAACGCAATATATTATTCCAAATAGTGTTGTGTGCGAAGTTTCGAGCAAAAGAAACAAAGTTTGATCTACTTTATGCGCAAAAGTGCGAAAAACGATTAAAAACCCATAAAATCGCAACTTAACACGTAATTTCTATCATATGACTATAATTTTCAATTCTAACCACTTCAACGCAATAATATAGACGAAATTTTGTTATGTGGCAAGTTTTGCACAAAACAAACAAAGTTTGAGCTACTTTATGCGCAAAAAAGCCAAAAACAGTTAAAAACCCTTAAAATCGCAACTTAACACGTAATTTCTAGCATATGACTATGATTTTCAATTCTAACCACTTCAACGCAATAATATAGACGAAATAGTTTTGTGTGGCAAGTTTCGCGCAAAACAAAACAAGTTTGAGCTACTTTAAGCGCGAAAGTGTCAAAAACGCTTAAAAACGCATAAAATCGGAACTTAACGCGTAATTACTAACATATGACTATGATTTTCAATTGTAACCACTTCAACACAATAATATATACCAAATAATGTTCAGTGCCAAGTTTCGTGCTAAGCAAACCAAGTTTGATCTACTTTATGCGCAAAAGTGCGAAAAACGATTAAAAACCCTTAAAATCGCAACTTAACACGTAATTTCTATCATATGACTATAATTTTCAATTCTAACCACTTCAACGCAATAATATAGACGAAATTTTGTTATGTGGCAAGTTTTGCACAAAACAAACAAAGTTTGAGCTACTATATGCGCAAAAAAGCCAAAAACGGTTAAAAACCCTTAAAATCGCAACTTAACACTTAATTTCTAGCATATGACTATGATTTTCAATTCTAACCACTTCAACGCAATAATATACACGAAATAGTGTTGTGTGGCAAGTTTCGTGCAAAACGAAACAAGTTTGAGCTATTTTAAGCGCAAAAGTACCAAAAAAGCTTAAAAATACATAAAATCAGAACTAAACACGTAATTTCTAGCATAAGACTATGATTTTCAATTCTAACCACTTCAACGCAATATATTATTCCAAATAGTGTTGTGTGCGAAGTTTCGAGCAAAAGAAACAAAGTTTGATCTACTTTATGCGCAAAAGTGCGAAAAACGATTAAAAACCCATAAAATCGCAACTTAACACGTAATTTCTATCATATGACTATAATTTTCAATTCTAACCACTTCAACGCAATAATATAGACGAAATTTTGTTATGTGGCAAGTTTTGCACAAAACAAACAAAGTTTGAGCTACTTTATGCGCAAAAAAGCCAAAAACGGTTAAAAACCCTTAAAATCGCAACTTAACACTTAATTTCTAGCATATGACTATGATTTTCAATTCTAACCACTTCAACGCAATAATATAGACGAAATAGTGTTGTGTGGCAAGTTTCGCGCAAAACGAAACAAGTTTGAGCTATTTTAAGCGCGAAAGTGCCAAAAACGCTTAAAAACACATAAAATCGGAACTTAACACGTAATTTCTAGCATATGACTATGATTTTAAATTCTATCCACTTCAACACAATAATATATTCCAAATAGTGTTGTGTGCCATGTTTCATGCAAAACAAACCAAGTTTGAGCTACATTATGCGCAAAAGTGCCAAAAACGGTTAAAAACCCTTAAAATCGCAACTTAACACGTAATTTCTAACATATAACTATAATTTTCAATTCTAACCACTTCAACGCAATAATATAGACGAAATTTTGTTATGTGGCAAGTTTTGCACAAAACAAACAAAGTTTGAGCTACTATATGCGCAAAAAAGCCAAAAACGGTTAAAAACCCTTAAAATCGCAACTTAACACTTAATTTCTAGCATATGACTATGATTTTCAATTCTAACCACTTCAACGCAATAATATACACGAAATAGTGTTGTGTGGCAAGTTTCGTGCAAAACGAAACAAGTTTGAGCTATTTTAAGCGCAAAAGTACCAAAAAAGCTTAAAAATACATAAAATCAGAAGTTAACACGTAATTTCTAGCATAAGACTATGATTTTCAATTCTAACCACTTCAACGCAATATATTATTCCAAATAGTGTTGTGTGCGAAGTTTCGAGCAAAAGAAACAAAGTTTGATCTACTTTATGCGCAAAAGTGCGAAAAACGATTAAAAACCCACAAAATCGCAACTTAACACGTAATTTCTATCATATGACTATAATTTTCAATTCTAATCACTTCAACGCAATAATATAGACGAAATTTTGTTATGTGGCAAGTTTTGCACAATACAAACAAAGTTTGAGCTACTTTATGCGCAAAAAAGCCAAAAACGGTTAAAAACCCTTAAAATCGCAACTTAACACGTAATTTCTAGCATATGACTATGATTTTCAATTCTAACCACTTCAACGCAATAATATAGACGAAATAGTTTTGTGTGGCAAGTTTCGCGCAAAACAAAACAAGTTTGAGCTACTTTAAGCGCGAAAGTGTCAAAAACGCTTAAAAACGCATAAAATCGGAACTTAACGCGTAATTACTAACATATGACTATGATTTTCAATTGTAACCACTTCAACACAATAATATATACCAAATAATGTTCCGTGCCAAGTTTCGTGCTAAGCAAACCAAGTTTGATCTACTTTATGCGCAAAAGTGCGAAAAACGATTAAAAACCCATAAAATCGCAACTTAACACGTAATTTCTATCATATGACTATAATTTTCAATTCTAACCACTTCAACGCAATAATATAGACGAAATTTTGTTATGTGGCAAGTTTTGCACAAAACAAACAAAGTTTGAGCTACTTTATGCGCAAAAAAGCCAAAAACAGTTAAAAACCCTTAAAATCGCAACTTAACACGTAATTTCTAGCATATGACTATGATTTTCAATTCTAACCACTTCAACGCAATAATATAGACGAAATAGTTTTGTGTGGCAAGTTTCGCGCAAAACAAAACAAGTTTGAGCTACTTTAAGCGCGAAAGTGTCAAAAACGCTTAAAAACGCATAAAATCGGAACTTAACGCGTAATTACTAACATATGACTATGATTTTCAATTGTAACCACTTCAACACAATAATATATACCAAATAATGTTCAGTGCTAAGTTTCGTGCTAAGCAAACCAAGTTTGATCTACTTTATGCGCAAAAGTGCGAAAAACGATTAAAAACCCTTAAAATCGCAACTTAACACGTAATTTCTATCATATGACTATAATTTTCAATTCTAACCACTTCAACGCAATAATATAGACGAAATTTTGTTATGTGGCAAGTTTTGCACAAAACAAACAAAGTTTGAGCTACTATATGCGCAAAAAAGCCAAAAAACGGTTAAAAACACTTAAAATCGCAACTTAACACTTAATTTCTAGCATATGACTATGATTTTCAATTCTAACCACTTCAACGCAATAATATACACGAAATAGTGTTGTGTGGCAAGTTTCGTGCAAAACGAAACAAGTTTGAGCTATTTTAAGCGCAAAAGTACCAAAAAAGCTTAAAAATACATAAAATCAGAACTTAACACGTAATTTCTAGCATAAGACTATGATTTTCAATTCTAACCACTTCAACGCAATATATTATTCCAAATAGTGTTGTGTGCGAGGTTTGGAGCAAAAGAAACAAAGTTTGATCTACTTTATGCGCAAAAGTGCGAAAAACGATTAAAAACCCATAAAATCGCAACTTAACACGTAATTTCTATCATATGACTATAATTTTCAATTCTAAACACTTCAACGCAATAATATAGACGAAATTTTGTTATGTGGCAAGTTTTGCACAAAACAAACAAAGTTTGAGCTACTTTATGCGCAAAAAAGCCAAAAACGGTTAAAAACCCTTAAAATCGCAACTTAACACTTAATTTCTAGCATATGACTATGATTTTCAATTCTAACCACTTCAACGCAATAATATAGACGAAATAGTGTTGTGTGGCAAGTTTCGCGCAAAACGAAACAAGTTTGAGCTATTTTAAGCGCGAAAGTGCCAAAAACGCTTAAAAACACATAAAATCGGAACTTAATACATAATTTCTAGCATATGACTATGATTTTCAATTCTATCCACTTCAACACAATAATATATTCCAAATAGTGTTGTGTGCCATGTTTCATGCAAAACAAACCAAGTTTGAGCTACATTATGCGCAAAAGTGCCAAAAACGGTTAAAAACCCTTAAAATCGCAACTTAACACGTAATTTCTAACATATAACTATAATTTTCAATTCTAACCACTTCAACGCAATATATTATTCCAAATAGTGTTGTGTGCGAAGTTTCGAGCAAAAGAAACCAAGTTAGATCTACTTTATGCGCAAAAGTGCGAAAAACGATTAAAAACCCTTAAAATCGCAACTTAACACGTAATTTCTATCATATGACTATAATTTTCAATTCTAACCACTTCAACGCAATAATATAGACGAAATTTTGTTATGTGGCAAGTTTTGCACAAAACAAACAAAGTTTGAGCTACTTTATGCGCAAAAAAGCCAAAAACGGTTAAAAACCCTTAAAATCGCAACTTAACACGTAATTTCTAACATATGACTATGATTTTCAATTCTAACCACTTCAACGCAATAATATAGACGAACTAGTTTTGTGTGGCAAGTTTCGCGCAAAACAAAACAAGTTTGAGCTACTTTAAGCGCGAAAGTGTCAAAAACGCTTAAAAACGCATAAAATCGGAACTTAACGCGTAATTACTAACATATGACTATGATTTTCAATTGTAACCACTTCAACACAATAATATATACCAAATAATGTTCAGTGCCAAGTTTCGTGCTAAGCAAACCAAGTTTGATCTACTTTATGCGCAAAAGTGCGAAAAACGATTAAAAACCCTTAAAATCGCAACTTAACATGTAATTTCTATCATATGACTATAATTTTCAATTCTAACCACTTCAACGCAATAATATAGACGAAATTTTGTTATGTGGCAAGTTTTGCACAAAACAAACAAAGTTTGAGCTACTTTATGCGCAAAAAAGCCAAAAACGGTTAAAAACCCTTAAAATCGCAACTTAACACTTAATTTCTAGCATATGACTATGATTTTCAATTCTAACCACTTCAACGCAATAATATAGACGAAATAGTGTTGTGTGGCAAGTTTCGCGGAAAACGAAACAAGTTTGAGCTATTTTAAGCGCAAAAGTGCCAAAAAAGCTTAAAAACACATAAAATCAGAACTTAACACGTAATTTCTAGCATAACACTATGATTTTCAATTCTAACCACTTCAACGCAATATATTATTCCAAATAGTGTTGTGTGCGAAGTTTCGAGCAAAAGAAACCAAGTTTGATCTACTTTATGCGCTAAAGTGCGAAAAACGATTAAAAACCCTTAAAATCGCAACATAACACGTAATTTCTATCATATGACTATAATTTTCAATTCTAACCACTTCAACGCAATAATATAGACGAAATTTTGTTATGTGGCAAGTTTTGCACAAAACAAACAAAGTTTGAGCTACTACATGCGCAAAAAAGCCAAAAACGGTTAAAAACCCTTAAAATCGCAACTTAACACTTAATTTCTAGCATATGACTATGATTTTCAATTCTAACCACTTCACGCAATAATATACACGAAATAGTGTTGTGTGGCAAGTTTCGTGCAAAACGAAACAAGTTTGAGCTATTTTAAGCGCAAAAGTACCAAAAAAGCTTAAAAATACATAAAATCAGAACTTAACACGTAATTTCTAGCATAAGACTATGATTTTCAATTCTAACCACTTCAACGCAATATATTATTCCAAATAGTGTTGTGTGCGAAGTTTGGAGCAAAAGAAACAAAGTTTGATCTACTTTATGCGCAAAAGTGCGAAAAAACGATTAAAAACCCATAAAATCGCAACTTAACACGTAATTTCTATCATATGACTATAATTTTCAATTCTAACCACTTCAACGCAATAATATAGACGAAATTTTGTTATGTGGCAAGTTTTGCACAAAACAAACAAAGTTTGAGCTACTTTATGCGCAAAAAAGCCAAAAACGGTTAAAAACCCTTAAAATCGCAACTTAACACTTAATTTCTAGCATATGACTATGATTTTCAATTCTAACCACTTCAACGCAATAATATAGACGAAATAGTGTTGTGTGGCAAGTTTCGCGCAAAACGAAACAAGTTTGAGCTATTTTAAGCGCGAAAGTGCCAAAAACGCTTAAAAACACATAAAATCGGAACTTAACACGTAATTTCTAGCATATGACTATGATTTTCAATTCTATCCACTTCAACACAATAATATATTCCAAATAGTGTTGTGTGCCATGTTTCATGCAAAACAAACCAAGTTTGAGCTACATTATGCGCAAAAGTGCCAAAAACGGTTAAAAACCCTTAAAATCGCAACTTAACACGTAATTTCTAACATATAACTATAATTTTCAATTCTAACCACTTCAACGCAATAATATAGACGAAATTTTGTTATGTGGCAAGTTTTGCACAAAACAAACAAAGTTTGAGCTACTATATGCGCAAAAAAGCCAAAAACGGTTAAAAACCCTTAAAATCGCAACTTAACACTTAATTTCTAGCATATGACTATGATTTTCAATTCTAACCACTTCAACGCAATAATATACACGAAATAGTGTTGTGTGGCAAGTTTCGTGCAAAACGAAACAAGTTTGAGCTATTTTAAGCGCAAAAGTACCAAAAAAGCTTAAAAATACATAAAATCAGAAGTTAACACGTAATTTCTAGCATAAGACTATGATTTTCAATTCTAACCACTTCAACGCAATATATTATTCCAAATAGTGTTGTGTGCGAAGTTTCGAGCAAAAGAAACAAAGTTTGATCTACTTTATGCGCAAAAGTGCGAAAAACGATTAAAAACCCATAAAATCGCAACTTAACACGTAATTTCTATCATATGACTATAATTTTCAATTCTAATCACTTCAACGCAATAATATAGACGAACTTTTGTTATGTGGCAAGTTTTGCACAATACAAACAAAGTTTGAGCTACTTTATGCGCAAAAAAGCCAAAAACGGTTAAAAACCCTTAAAATCGCAACTTAACACGTAATTTCTAGCATATGACTATGATTTTCAATTCTAACCACTTCAACGCAATAATATAGACGAAATAGTTTTGTGTGGCAAGTTTCGCGCAAAACAAAACAAGTTTGAGCTACTTTAAGCGCGAAAGTGTCAAAAAAGCTTAAAAACGAATAAAATCGGAACTTAACGCGTAATTACTAACATATGACTATGATTTTCAATTGTAACCACTTCAACACAATAATATATACCAAATAATGTTCCGTGCCAAGTTTCGTGCTAAGCAAACCAAGTTTGATCTACTTTATGCGCAAAAGTGCGAAAAACGATTAAAAACCCATAAAATCGCAACTTAACACGTAATTTCTATCATATGACTATAATTTTCAATTCTAACCACTTCAACGCAATAATATAGACGAAATTTTGTTATGTGGCAAGTTTTGCACAAAACAAACAAAGTTTGAGCTACTTTATGCGCAAAAAAGCCAAAAACAGTTAAAAACCCTTAAAATCGCAACTTAACACGTAATTTCTAGCATATGACTATGATTTTCAATTCTAACCACTTCAACGCAATAATATAGACGAAATAGTTTTGTGTGGCAAGTTTCGCGCAAAACAAAACAAGTTTGAGCTACTTTAAGCGCGAAAGTGTCAAAAACGCTTAAAAACGCATAAAATCGGAACTTAACGCGTAATTACTAACATATGGACTATGATTTTCAATTGTAACCACTTCAACACAATAATATATACCAAATAATGTTCAGTGCCAAGTTTCGTGCTAAGCAAACCAAGTTTGATCTACTTTATGCGCAAAAGTGCGAAAAACGATTAAAAACCCTTAAAATCGCAACTTAACACGTAATTTCTATCATATGACTATAATTTTCAATTCTAACCACTTCAACGCAATAATATAGACGAAATTTTGTTATGTGGCAAGTTTTGCACAAAACAAACAAAGTTTGAGCTACTATATGCGCAAAAAAGCCAAAAACGGTTAAAAACACTTAAAATCGCAACTTAACACTTAATTTCTAGCATATGACTATGATTTTCAATTCTAACCACTTCAACGCAATAATATACACGAAATAGTGTTGTGTGGCAAGTTTCGTGCAAAACGAAACAAGTTTGAGCTATTTTAAGCGCAAAAGTACCAAAAAATCTTAAAAATACATAAAATCAGAACTTAACACGTAATTTCTAGCATAAGACTATGATTTTAAATTCTAACCACTTCAACGCAATATATTATTCCAAATAGTGTTGTGTGCGAGGTTTGGAGCAAAAGAAACCAAGTTTGATCTACTTTATGCGCAAAAGTGCGAAAAACGATTAAAAACCCTTAAAATCGCAACATAACACGTAATTTCTATCATATGACTATAATTTTCAATTCTAACCACTTCAACGCAATAATATAGACGAAATTTTGTTATGTGGCAAGTTTTGCACAAAACAAACAAAGTTTGAGCTACTACATGCGCAAAAAAGCCAAAAACGGTTAAAAACCCTTAAAATCGGAACTTAATACATAATTTCTAGCATATGACTATGATTTTCAATTCTATCCACTTCAACACAATAATATATTCCAAATAGTGTTGTGTGCCATGTTTCATGCAAAACAAACCAAGTTTGAGCTACATATGCGCAAAAGTGCCAAAAACGGTTAAAAACCCTTAAAATCGCAACTTAACACGTAATTTCTAACATATAACTATAATTTTCAATTCTAACCACTTCAACGCAATATATTATTCCAAATAGTGTTGTGTGCGAAGTTTCGAGCAAAAGAAACCAAGTTAGATCTACTTTATGCGCAAAAGTGCGAAAAACGATTAAAAACCCTTAAAATCGCAACTTAACACGTAATTTCTATCATATGACTATAATTTTCAATTCTAACCACTTCAACGCAATAATATAGACGAAATTTTGTTTATGTGGCAAGTTTTGCACAAAACAAACAAAGTTTGAGCTACTTTATGCGCAAAAAAGCCAAAAACGGTTAAAAACCCTTAAAATCGCAACTTAACACGTAATTTCTAGCATATGACTATGATTTTCAATTCTAACCACTTCAACGCAATAATATAGACGAAATAGTTTTGTGTGGCAAGTTTCGCGCAAAACAAAACAAGTTTGAGCTACTTTAAGCGCGAAAGTGTCAAAAACGCTTAAAAACGCATAAAATCGGAACTTAACGCGTAATTACTAACATATGACTATGATTTTCAATTGTAACCACTTCAACACAATAATATATACCAAATAATGTTCAGTGCCATGTTTCGTGCTAAGCAAACCAAGTTTGATCTACTTTATGCGCAAAAGTGCGAAAAACGATTAAAAACCCTTAAAATCGCAACTTAACATGTAATTTCTATCATATGACTATAATTTTCAATTCTAACCACTTCAACGCAATAATATAGACGAAATTTTGTTATGTGGCAAGTTTTGCACAAAACAAACAAAGTTTGAGCTACTTTATGCGCAAAAAAGCCAAAAACGGTTAAAACCCTTAAAATCGCAACTTAACACTTAATTTCTAGCATATGACTATGATTTTCAATTCTAACCACTTCAACGCAATAATATAGACGAAATAGTGTTGTGTGGCAAGTTTCGCGGAAACAAAACAAGTTTGAGCTATTTTAAGCGCAAAAGTGCCAAAAAAGCTTAAAAACACATAAAATCAGAACTTAACACGTAATTTCTAGCATAACACTATGATTTTCAATTCTAACCACTTCAACGCAATATATTATTCCAAATAGTGTTGTGTGCGAAGTTTCGAGCAAAAGAAACCAAGTTTGATCTACTTTATGCGCAAAAAGTGCGAAAAACGATTAAAAACCCTTAAAATCGCAACATAACACGTAATTTCTATCATATGACTATAATTTTCAATTCTAACCACTTCAACGCAATAATATAGACGAAATTTTGTTATGTGGCAAGTTTTGCACAAAACAAACAAAGTTTGAGCTACTACATGCGCAAAAAAGCCAAAAACGGTTAAAAACCCTTAAAATCGCAACTTAACACTTAATTTCTAGCATATGACTATGATTTTCAATTCTAACCACTTCAACGCAATAATATAGACGAAATAGTGTTGTGTGGCAAGTTTCGCGCAAAACGAAACAAGTTTGAGCTATTTTAAGCGCGAAAGTGCCAAAAACGCTTAAAAACACATAAAATCGGAACTTAACACGTAATTTCTAGCATATGACTATGATTTTCAATTCTATCCACTTCAACACAATAATATATTCCAAATAGTGTTGTGTGCCATGTTTCATGCAAAACAAACCAAGTTTGAGCTACATTATGCGCAAAAGTACCAAAAACGGTTAAAAACCCTTAAAATCGCAACTTAACACGTAATTTCTAACATATAACTATAATTTTCAATTCTAACCACTTCAACGCAATATATTATTCCAAATAGTGTTGTGTGCGAAGTTTCAAGCAAAAGAATCCAAGTTAGATCTACTTTATACGCAAAAGTGCGAAAAACGATTAAAAACCCTTAAAATCGCAACTTAACACGTAATTTCTATCATATGACTATAATTTTCAATTCTAACCACTTCAACGCAATAATATAGACGAAATTTTGTTATGTGGCAAGTTTTGCACAAAACAAACAAAGTTTGAGCTACTTTATGCGCAAAAAAAGCCAAAAACGGTTAAAAAACCCTTAAAATCGCAACTTAACACGTAATTTCTAGCATATGACTATGATTTTCAATTCTAACCACTTCAACGCAATAATATAGACGAAATAGTTTTGTGTGGCAAGTTGTCGCGCAAAACAAAACAAGTTTGAGCTACTTTAAGCGCGAAAGTGTCAAAAACGCTTAAAAACGCATAACATCGGAACTTAACGCGTAATTACTAACATATGACTATGATTTTCAATTGTAACCACTTCAACACAATAATATATACCAAATAATGTTCAGTGCCAAGTTTCGTGCTAAGCAAACCAAGTTTGATCTACTTTATGCGCAAAAGTGCGAAAAAACGATTAAAAACCCTTAAA
>NC_080049.1:13356501-13386778 GCF_026212465.1 Amaranthus tricolor | reverse complement strand
TATGCGCAAAAGTGCTAAAAACGCTTAAAAAACGCATAAAATCGCAACTTAACACGTAATTTCTAGTATTTGACTATGATTTTCAATTCTGACCACTTCAACACAATTATATATATGAAATAGTGTTGTGTGCCAAGTTTCCTGCAAAATAAACCAAGTTTGAGCTACTTTATGCGCAAAAGTGCCAAAAATACTTAAAAACCCTTAAAATCGCAACTTAACACGTAATTTCTAGCATACGACAATGATTTTCAATTCTATCCACTTCAACACAATAATATATTCCAAATAGTGTTGTGTGCCATGTTTCGTGCAAAACAAACCAAGTTTGATTTACATTATGCGCAAAAGTGCCAAAAACGGTTAAAAACCTTTAAAATCGCAACTTAACACGTAATTTCTAGCGTATGACTATGATTTTCAATTCTAACCACTTCAACGCAATAATATAGACGAAATAGTGTTGTTTGGCAAGTTTCGCGCAAAACAAAACAAGTTTGAGCTACTTTAAGCGCGAAAGTGCCAAAAACGCTTAAAAACGCATAAAATCGGAACTTAACGCGTAATTTCTAACATACGACTATGATTTTCAATTGTAACCACTTCAACACAATAATATATACCAAATAATGTTCAGTGCCAAGTTTCGTGCTAGATAAACCAAGTTTGAGCTACATTACGTGCAAAAGTGCCAAAAACGGTTAAAAACCCTTAAAATCGCAACTTAACACGCAATTTCAAGCATATGACTATGATTTTCTACTTTAACCACTTCAACGCAATAATATAGACCAAACAGTGTTGGGTGGCAAGTTTCGCGGAAAAAAAAAATCGAGTTTGAGTTACTTTTACGCGCAAAAGTGCTAAAAACGCTTAAAACGCAAAATATCGCAACTTAACACGTAATTTCTAGCATATGACTATGATTTTCAAATCTAACCACTTCAACACAATAATTTATTCCAAATAGTGTTGTGTGCGAAGTTTCGAGCAAAACAAACCAAGTTGAGCTACTTTATGCGCAAAAGTGCGAAAAACGATTAAAAACCCTTAAAATCGCAACTTAACACGTAATTTCTATCATATGACTATAATTTTAATTCTAACCACTTCCACGTAATAATATAGACGAAATAGTGTTATGTGGCAAGTTTCGCGCAAAACAAAACCAAGTTTGAGCTACTTTATGCGCAAAAGTGCGAAAAACGCTTAAAAAAGGCATAAAA
Organism: Amaranthus tricolor; assembly: GCF_026212465.1. Classification (NCBI taxonomy): domain Eukaryota; kingdom Viridiplantae; phylum Streptophyta; class Magnoliopsida; order Caryophyllales; family Amaranthaceae; genus Amaranthus; species Amaranthus tricolor. The sequence goes on along the minus strand of NC_080049.1, from coordinate 13,385,552 downwards.
TCGCAACTTAACACGTAATTTCTAGCATATGACTATAATTTTCAATTCTAACCACTTCAACACAATAATATACACCAAATAATGTTTTGTGCCAAGTTTTTATGCAAAACAAACTAAGTTTGAGCTACTTTATGCGCAAAAGTGCCAAAAATGGTAAAAAAAAACCCTTAAAATCGCAACTTAATACGTAATTTCTAGCATGTGACTATGATTTTCAATACTAACCACTTCAATGCAATAATATAGACCAAATAGTGTCGGGTCGCAAGTTTCGCGCAAAACAATTCGAGTTTGATCTACTTTATGTGCAAAAGTGCCAAAAACGATTTAAAACGCAAAAAATCGCAACTTAACACGTAATTTCTTGCATATGACTATGATTTTAAATTCTAACCACTTCATTACAATAATTTATTCAAAATAGTGTTCTGTGCCAAATTTCGTGCAAAACAAACGAAGTTCGAGCTACTTTATGCGCAAAAAGTGCAAAAAACGGTTAAAAACCCTTAAAATCGCAACTTAACACGCAATTTCAAGCATATGACTATGATTTTCTATTTTAACCACTTCAACGCAATAATATAGACCAAACAGTGTTGGGTGGCAAGTTTTGCGCAAAATAAATCGAGTTTGAGTTACTTTTATGCGCAAAAGTGCTAAAAACGCTTAAAAACGCATAAAATCGCAACTTAACACGTAATTTCTAGCATATGACTATGATTTTCAATTCTAACCACTTCAACACAATTATATATATGAAATAGTGTTGTGTGCCAAGTTTCCTGCAAAATAAACCAAGTTTGAGCTACTTTATGCGCAAAAGTGCCAAAAATACTTAAAAACCCTTAAAATCGCAACTTAACACGTAATTTCTAGCATACGACAATGATTTTCAATTCTATCCACTTCAACACAATAATATATTCCAAATAGTGTTGTGTGCCATGTTTCGTGCAAAATAAAACAAGTTTGATTTACATTATGCGCAAAAGTGCGAAAAAACGGTTAAAAACCTTTAAAATCGCAACTTAACACGTAATTTCTAGCGTATGACTATGATTTTCAATTCTAACCACTTTAACGCAATAATATAGACGAAATAGTGTTGTGTGGCAAGTTTCGCGCAAAACAAAACAAGTTTGAGCTACTTTAAGCGCGAAAGTGCCAAAAACGCTTAAAAACGCATAAAATCGAAATTTAACGCGTAATTTCTAACATATGACTATGATTTTCAATTGTAACCACTTCAACACAATAATATATACCAAATAATGTTCAGTGCCAAGTTTCGTGCTAGATAAACCAAGTTTGAGCTACATTATGCGCAAAAGTGCCAAAAACGGTTAAAAACCCTTAAAATCGAAACTTAACACGCAATTTCAAGCATATGACTATGATTTTCTACTTTAACCACTTCAACGCAATAATATAGACCAAACAGTGTTGGGTGGCAAGTTTCGCGCAAAAAAAATCGAGTTTGAGTTACTTTTACGCGCAAAAGTGCTAAAAAACGCTTAAAACGCAAAAAATCGCAACTTAACACGTAATTTCTAGCATATGACTATGATTTTCAATTCTAACCATTTAAACACAATAATTTATTCCAAATAGTGTTGTGTGCGAAGTTTCGAGCAAAACAAAACCAAGTTTGAGCTACTTTATGCGCAAAAGTGCGAAAAACGATTAAAAACCCTTAAAATCGCAACTTAACACGTAATTTCTATCATATGACTATAATTTTAATTCTAACCACTTCCACGTAATAATATAGACGAAATAGTGTTATGTGGCAAGTTTCGCGCAAAACAAACCAAGTTTGAGCTACTTTATGCGCAAAAGTGCGAAAAACGCTTAAAAAGGCATAAAATTGCAACTTAACACTTAATTTCTAGCATATGACTATAATTTTAAATTCTAACCACTTCAACACAATAATATATACCAAATAATGTTATGTGCCAAGTTTTTATGCAAAACGAACTAAGTTTGAGCTACTTTATGCGCAAAAGTGCCAAAAATGGTAAAAAAAAACCCTTAAAATCGCAACTTAATATGTAATTTCTAGCATGTGACTATGATTTTCAATTCTAACCACTTCAATGCAATAATATACACCAAATAGTGTCGGGTGGCTAGTTTCGCGCAAAACAATTCGAGTTTGATCTACTTTATGTGCAAAAGTGCCAAAAACGATTTAAAACGCAAAAAATCGCAACTTAACACGTAATTTCTTGCATATGACTATGATTTTAAATTCTAACCACTTCATTACAGTAATTTATTCAAAATAGTGTTATGTGCCAAATTTCGTGCAAAACAAACGAAGTTCGAGCTACTTTATGCGCAAAAGTGCAAAAAAACGGTTAAAAACCCTTAAAAACGCAACTTAACACGCAATTTCAAGCATATGACTATGATTTTCAATTCTAACCACTTCAACGCAATAATATAGACGAAATAGTGTTGTGTGGCAAGTTTCGCGCAAAACAAATAAAGTTTGAGCTACTTTAAGCGCGAAAGTGCCAAAAACGCTTAAAAACGCATAAAATCGGAACTTGACGCATAATTTCTAACATATGACTATTATTTTCAATTGTAACCACTTCAACACAATAATATATAACGAAATAACGTTCAGTGCCAAGTTTCGTGCAAAACAAACCAAGTTTGAGCTACTTTATGCGCAAAAGTGCCAAAAAACGGTAAAAAAATCCTTAAAATCGCAACTTAACACGTAATTTCAAGCATATGACTATGATTTTCAATTCTAACCACTTCAACGCAATAATATAGACGAAATAGTGTTGTGTGGCAAGTTTCGCGCAAAACAATTCGAGTTTGAGCTACTTTATGCGCAATAGTGCCAAAAACGCTTAAAAAACCCAGAAAATCGCAACTTAACACGTAATTTCTAGCATATGACTATGATTTTCAATTCTAACCACTTCAACACAATTATATATATGACATAGTGTTGTGTGCCAAGTTTCCTGCAAAATAAACCAAGTTTGAGCTAATTTATGCGCAAAAGTGCCAAAAATACTTAAAAACCCTTAAAATCGCAACTTAACACGTAATTTCTAGCATACGACAATGATTTTCAATTCTATCCACTTCAACACAATAATATATTCCAAATAGTGTTGTGTGCCATGTTTCGTGCAAAACAAACCAAGTTTTATTTACATTATGCGCAAAAGTGCCAAAAACGGTTAAAAACCTTTAAAATCGCAACTTAACACGTAATTTCTAGCGTATGACTATGATTTTCAATTCTAACCACTTCAACGCAATAATATAGACAAAAATAGTGTTGTGTGGCAAGTTTCGCGCAAAACAAAACAAGTTTGAGCTACTTTAAGCGCGAAAGTGCCAAAAACGCTTTAAAACGCATAAAATCGGAACTTAACGCGCAATTTCTAACATATGACTATGATTTTCAATTGTAACCACTTCAACACAATAATATATACCAAATAATGTTCAGTGCCAAGTTTCGTGCTAGATAAACCATGTTTGAGCTACATTATGCGCAAAAGTGCCAAAAACAATTAAAAAACCCTTAAAATCGCAACTTAACACGTAATTTCTAGCATATGACTATGATTTTACATTCTAACCACTTGAACACAATAATTTATTCCAAATATTGTTGCGTGCGAAGTTTTGAGCAAAACAAACCAAGTTTGAGCTACTTTGTGCGCAAATGTGCGAAAAACGATTAAAAACCCTTAAAATCGCAACTTAACACGTAATTTCTAGCATATGACTATACTTTTGAATTCTAACCACTTCAACGTAATAATATAGACGAAATAGTGTTATGTGGCAAGTTTTTCACAAAACAAACAAAGTTTGAGCTACTTTATGCGCAAAAAAGCCAAAAACGGTTAAAAAGCCTTAAAATCGCAACTTAACACATAATTTGTAGTAAATGACTATAATTTTCAAGTCTAACCACTTCAACGCAATAATATAGACAAAATAGTGTTATGTGGCAAGTTTCGCGCAAAACAATTCGAGTTTGAAGCTACTTTATGCGCAATAGTGCCAAAAACGCTTAAAAACGCAGAAAATCGCAACTTAACACGTAATTTCTAGCATATGACTATGATTTTCAATTCTAACCACTTCAACACAATTATATATATGACATAGTGTTGTGTGCCAAGTTTCCTGCAAAATAAACCAAGTTTGAGCTAATTTATGCGCAAAAGTGCAAAAAATACTTAAAAACCCTTAAAATCGCAACTTAACACGTAATTTCTAGCATACGACAATGATTTTCAATTCTATCCACTTCAACACAATAATATATTCCAAATAGTGTTGTGTGCCATGTTTCGTGCAAAACAAACCAAGTTTTATTTACATTATGCGCAAAAGTGCCAAAAACGGTTAAAAACCTTTAAAATCGCAACTTAACACGTTATTTCTAGCGTATGACTATGATTTTCAATTCCAACCACTTCAACGCAATAATATAGACAAAATAGTGTTGTGTGGCAAGTTTCGCGCAAAACAAAACAAGTTTGAGCTACTTTAAGCGCGAAAGTGCCAAAAACGCTTTAAAACGCATAAAATCGGAACTTAACGCGCAATTTCTAACATATGACTATGATTTTCAATTGTAACCACTTCAACACAATAATATATACCAAATAATGTTCAGTGCCAAGTTTCGTGCTAGATAAACCATGTTTGAGCTACATTATGCGCAAAAGTGCCAAAAAACGATTAAAAACCCTTAAAATCGCAACTTAACACGTAATTTCTAGCATATGACTATGATTTTACATTCTAACCACTTGAACACAATAATTTTTTCCAAATATTGTTGCGTGCGAAGTTTTGAGCAAAACAAACCAAGTTTGAGCGACTTTGTGCGCAAATGTGCGAAAAACGATTAAAAACCCTTAAAATCGCAACATAACACGTAATTTCTAGCATATGACTATACTTTTGAATTCTAACCACTTCAACGTAATAATATAGACGAAATAGTGTTATGTGGCAAGTTTTTCACAAAACAAACAAAGTTTGAGCTACTTTATGCGCAAAAAAGCCAAAAACGGTTAAAAAGCCTTAAAATCGCAACTTAACACATAATTTGTAGTAAATGACTATAATTTTCAAGTCTAACCACTTCAACGCAATAATATAGACAAAATAGTGTTATGTGGCAAGTTTCGCGGCAAAACAAACCAAGTTTACTTTATGCGCAAAAGTGCCAAAAACGGTAAAAAACCCTTAAAATCGCAACTTAACACGTAATTTCTAGCAAACGACAATGATTTTCAATTCTATCCACTTCAACAAAATAATATATTCCAAATAGTGTTGTGTGCCATGTTTCGTGCAAAACAAACCAAGTTTGAGCTACATTATGCGCAAAAGTGCCAAAAACGGTTAAAAACCCTTAAAATCGCAACTTAACACGTAATTTCAAGCATATGACTATGATTTTAAATTCTAACCACTTCAACGAAATAATATAAACGAAATAGTGTTGTGTGGCAAGTTTCGCGCAAAACAAATAAAGTTTGAGCTACTTTAAGCGCGAAAGTGCCAAAAACGCTTAAAAACGCATAAAATCGGAACTTAACGCATAATTTCTAACATATGACTATGATTTTCAATTGTAACCACTTCAACAACAATAATATATACCAAATAATTTTCAGTGCCAAGTGTCGTGCTAAACAAACCAAGTTTGAGCTACTTTTATGCGCAAAAGTGCCAAAAACGGTAAAAAAATCCTTAAAATCGCAACTTAATACGTAATTTCTAGCATATGACTATGATTTTCAATTCTAACAACTTCAACGCAATAATATAGACCAAATAGTGTCGGGTGGCAAGTTTCGCGCAAAACAATTCGAGTTTGAGCTACTTTATGCGCAATAGTGCCAAAAACGCTTAAAAACGCAGAAAATCGCAACTTAACACGTAATTTCTAGCATATGACTATGATTTTAAATTCTAACCACTTCATTACAATAATTTATTCAAAATAGTGTTCTTTGCCAAATTTCGTGCAAAACAAACCAAGTTCGAGCTACTTTATGCGCAAAAGCGCAAAAAAACGGTTAAAAACCCTTAAAATCGCCACTTAACACGCAATTTCAAGCATATGACTATGATTTTCTATTTTAACCACTTCAAACGCAATAATATAGACCAAAAAGTGTTGGGTGGCAAGTTTTGCGCAAAACAAATCGAGTTTGAGTTACTTTTATGAGCAAAAGAGCTAAAAACGCTTAAAAACGCATTAAATCGCAACTTAACACGTAATTTCTAGCATATGACTATGATTTTCAATTCTGACCACTTCAACACAATTATATATATGAAATAGTGTTGTGTGCCAAGTTTCCTGCAAAATAAACCAAGGTTGAGCTACTTTATGCGCAAAGTGCCAAAAATACTTAAAAACCCTTAAAATCGCAACTTAACACGTAATTTCTAGCATACGACAATGATTTTAAATTCTATCCACTTCAACACAATAATATATTCCAAATAGTGTTGTGTGCCATGTTTCGTGCAAAACAAACCAAGTTTTCTCTACAGTATGCGCAAAAGTGCCAAAAACGGTTAAAAACCCTTAAAATCGCAACTTAACACGAAATTTCTAGCGTATGACTATGATTTTCAATTCTAACCACTTCAACGCAATAATATAGACGAAATAGTGTTGTGTGGCAAGTTTCGCGCAAAACAAAACAAGTTTGAGTTACTTTAAGCGCGAAAGTGCCAAAAACGCTTAAAAACGCATAAAATCGGAACTTAACGCGCAATTTCTAACATATGACTATGATTTTCAATTGTAACCACTTCAACACAATAATATATACCAAATAATGTTCAGTGCCAAGTTTCGTGCTAGATAAACCATGTTTGAGCTACATTATGCGCAAAAGTGCCAAAAACGATTAAAAACCCTTAAAATCGCAACTTAACACGTAATTTCTAGCATATGACTATGATTTTACATTCTAACCACTTGAACACAATAATTTTTTCCAAATATTGTTGCGTGCGAAGTTTTGAGCAAAACAAACCAAGTTTGAGCGACTTTGTGCGCAAATGTGCGAAAAACGATTAAAACCCTTAAAATCGCAACATAACACGTAATTTCTAGCATATGACTATACTTTTGAATTCTAACCACTTCAACGTAATAATATAGACGAAATAGTGTTATGTGGCAAGTTTTTCACAAAAACAAACAAAGTTTGAGCTACTTTATGCGCAAAAAAGCCAAAAACGGTTAAAAAGCCTTAAAATCGCAACTTAACACATAATTTGTAGTAAATGACTAATTTTCAAGTCTAACCACTTCAACGCAATAATATAGACAAAATAGTGTTATGTGGCAAGTTTCGCGCAAAACAAACCAAGTTTACTTTATGCGCAAAAGTGCCAAAAACGGTAAAAAACCCTTAAAATCGCAACTTAACACGTAATTTCTAGCATACGACAATGATTTTCAATTCTATCCACTTCAACAAAATAATATATTCCAAATAGTGTTGTGTGCCATGTTTCGTGCAAAACAAACCAAGTTTGAGCTACATTATGCGCAAAAGTGCCAAAAACGGTTAAAAACCCTTAAAATCGCAACTTAACACGTAATTTCAAGCATATGACTATGATAGTAAATTCTAACCACTTCAACGAAATAATATAAACGAAATAGTGTTGTGTGGCAAGTTTCGCGCAAAACAAATAAAGTTTGAGCTACTTTAAGCGCGAAAGTGCCAAAAACGCTTAAAAAACGCATAAAATCGGAACTTAACGCATAATTTCTAACATATGACTATGATTTTCAATTGTAACCACTTCAACACAATAATATATACCAAATAATTTTCAGTGCCAAGTGTCCTGCTAAACAAACCAAGTTTGAGCTACTTTTATGCGCAAAAGTGCCAAAAACGGTAAAAAAAATCCTTAAAATCGCAACTTAATACGTAATTTCTAGCATATGACTATGATTTTCAATTCTAACAACTTCAACGCAATAATATAGACCAAATAGTGTCGGGTGGCAAGTTTCGCGCAAAAACAATTCGAGTTTGAGCTACTTTATGCGCAATAGTGCCAAAAACGCTTAAAAACGCAGAAAATCGCAACTTAACACGTAATTTCTAGCATATGACTATGATTTTAAATTCTAACCACTTCATTACAATAATTTATTCAAAATAGTGTTCTTTGCCAAATTTCGTGCAAAACAAACCAAGTTCGAGCTACTTTATGCGCAAAAGCGCAAAAAAACGGTTAAAAACCCTTAAAATCGCCACTTAACACGCAATTTCAAGCATATGACTATGATTTTCTATTTTAACCACTTCAACGCAATAATATAGACCAAAAAGTGTTGGGTGGCAAGTTTTGCGCAAAACAAATCGAGTTTGAGTTACTTTTATGAGCAAAAGAGCTAAAAACGCTTAAAAACGCATTAAATCGCAACTTAACACGTAATTTCTAGCATATGACTATGATTTTCAATTCTGACCACTTCAACACAATTATATATATGAAATAGTGTTGTGTGCCAAGTTTCCTGCAAAATAAACCAAGGTTGAGCTACTTTATGCGCAAAAGTGCCAAAAATACTTAAAAACCCTTAAAATCGCAACTTAACACGTAATTTCTAGCATACGACAATGATTTTAAATTCTATCCACTTCAACACAATAATATATTCCAAATAGTGTTGTGTGCCATGTTTCGTGCAAAACAAACCAAGTTTTCTCTACAGTATGCGCAAAAGTGCCAAAAACGGTTAAAAACCCTTAAAATCGCAACTTAACATGTAATTTCTAGCGTATGACTATGATTTTCAATTCTAACCACTTCAACGCAATAATATAGACGAAATAGTGTTGTGTGGCAAGTTTCGCGCAAAACAAAACAACTTTGAGTTACTTTAAGCGCGAAAGTGCCAAAAACGCTTAAAAACGCATAAAATCGGAACTTAACGCGTAATTTCTAACATATGACTATGATTTTCAATTGTAACCATTTCAACACAATAATATATACCAAATAATGTTCAGTGCCAAGTTTCGTGCTAGACAAACCAAGTTTGAGCTACATTATGCGCAAAAGTGCCAAAAACGGTAAAAAAACCCTTAAAATCGCAACTTAACACGCAATTTCAAGCATATGACTATGATTTTCTATTTTAACCATTTCAACGCAATAATATAGACCAAACAGTGTTGGGTGGCAAGTTTCGTGCAAAAAAAATCGAGTTTGAGTTACTTTTACGCGCAAAAGTGCTAAAAACGCTTAAAAACGCATAAAATCGCAACTTAGCACGTAATTTCTAGCATATGACTATGATTTTCAATTCTAACCACTTCAACACAATATATATATGAAATAGTGTTGTGTGCCAAGTTTCCTGCAAAATAAACCAAGTTTGAGCTACTTTATGCGCAAAAGTGCCAAAAATACTTAAAAACCCTTAAAATCGGAACTTAACACGTAATTTCTAGCATACGACAATGATTTTCAATTCTATCCACTTCGACACTATAATATATTCCAAATAGTGTTGTGTGCCATGTTTCGTGCAAAACAAACCAAGTTTTCTCTACAGTATGCGCAAAAGTGCCAAAAACAGTTAAAAACCCTTAAAATCGCAACTTTACACGTAATTTCTAGCGTATGACTATGATTTTCAATTCGAACCACTTCAACGCAATAATATAGACGAAATAGTGTTGTGTGGCAAGTTTCGCGCAAAACAAAAACAAGTTTGAGCTACTTTAAGCGCGAAAGTGCCAAAAACGATTAAAAACGCATAAAATCGGAACTTAACGCGTAATTTCAAACATATGACTATGATTTTCAATTGTAACCACTTCAACACAATAATATATACCAAATAATGTTCAGTGCCAAGTTTCGTGCTATACAAACCAAGTTTGAGCTACATTATGAGCAAAGTTGCCAAAAACGGTTAAAAACCCTTAAAATCGCAACTTAACACGCAATTTCAAGCATATGACTATGATTTTCTATTTTAACCACTTCAACGGAATAATATAGACCAAACAGTGGTTGGTGGCAAGTTTCGCGAAAAACAAATCGAGTTTGAGTTACTTTTACGCGCAAAAGTGCTAAAAACGCTTAAAAATGCAAAAAATCGCAACTTAACACGTAATTTCTAGCATATGACTATGATTTTCAATTCTGACCACTTCAACACAATAATATATATGAAATAGTGTTGTGTGCCAAGTTTCCTTCAAAATAAACCAAGTTTTAGCTACTTTATGCGCGAAAGTTCCAAAAATACTTAAAAATCCTTAAAATCGCAACTTATCACGTAATTTCTAGCATCCGACAATGATTTTCAATTCTATCCACTTCAACACAATAACATATTCCAAATAGTGTTGTGTGCCATGTTTCGTGCAAAACAAACAAAGTTTGAGCAACATTATGCGCAAAAGTACCAAAAACGATTAAAAACCCTTAAAATCGCAACTTAACACGTAATTTCTAGCATATGACTATAATTTTTAATTCTAACCACTTCAACATAATAATATAGACGAAATAGTGTTATGTGGCAAGTTTTGCACAAAACAAACAAAGTTTGAGCTACTTTATGCGCAAAAAAAACAAAAAACGGTTAAAAAGCCTTAAAATCGCAACTTAACACATAATTTGTAGTAAATGACTATAATTTTCAAGACTAACCACTTCAACGCAATAATATAGACAAAATAGTGTTATGTGGCAAGTTTCGCGCAAAACAAACCAAGTTTGAGCTACTTTATGCGCAAAAGTGCCAAAAATGCTTAAAAAATCATAAAATCCCAACTTAACACATAATTTCTAGCATATTACTATAATTTTGAATTCTAACCACTTCAACACAATAATATATACCAAATAATGTTCTGTGCCAAGTTTCGTGCAAAACAAACAAAGTTTGAGCTACTTTATGCGCAAAAGTGCCAAAAACGGTAAAAAAAAACCCTTAAAATCGCAACTTAATACGTAATTTCTAGCATATGACTATGATTATTCAATTTCTAATAACCACTTCAATGCAATAATATAGACCAAATAGTCTCGGGTGGCAAGTTTTCGCACAAAACAATTCGAGTTTGAGCTACTTTATGTGCAAAAGTGCCAAAAACGATTTAAAACGCATAAAATCGCAACTTAACACGTAATTTCTAGCATATGACTATGATTTTCAATTTTAACCACTTCATCACAATAATTTATTCAAAATAGTGTTCTGTGCCAAATTTAGTGCAAAACAAACCAAGTTCGAGCTACTTTATGCGCAAAAGTGCAAAAAACGGTTAGAAACCCTTAAAATCGCAACTTAACACGCAATTTCAAGCATATGACTCTTATTTTCTATTTTAACCACTTCAACGCAATAATATAGACCAAACAGTGTTGGGTGGCAAGTTTTGCGCAAAACAAATCGAGTTTGAGTTACTTTTATGGGCAAAAGTGCTAAAAACGCTTAAAAACGCATAAAATCGCAACTTAACACATAATTTCTAGCATATGACTATGATTTTCAATTCTGACCACGTCAACACAATTATATATATGAAATAGTGGTTGTGTGCCAAGTTTCCTGCAAAATAAACCAAGGTTGAGCTACTTTATGCGCAAAAGTGCCAAAAATAACCTTAAAAACCCTTAAAATCGCAACTTAACACGTAATTTCTAGCATTCGACAATGATTTTCAATTCTATCCACTTCAACACAATAATATATTCCAAATAGTGTTGTGTGCCATGTTTCGTGCAAAACAAACCAAGTTTGATTTACATTATGCGCAAAAGTGCCAAAAACGGTTAAAAACCCTTAAAATCGCAACTTTACACGTAATTTCTAGCGTATGACTATGATTTTCAATTCTAACCACTTCAACGCAATAATATAGACGAAATAGTGTTGTGTGGCAAGTTTCGCGCAAAACGAAACAAGTTTGAGCTACTTTAAGCGCGAAAGTGCCAAAAAACGCTTAAAAACGCATAAAATCGAAACTTAACGCGTAATTTCTAACATATGACTATGATATTTCAATTGTAACCACTTAACACAATAATATATACCAAATAATGTTCAGTGCCAAGTTTCGTGCTATACAAACCAAGTTTGAGCTACATTATGCGCAAAAGTGCCAAAAAACGGTTAAAAAACCCTTAAAAATCGCAACTTAACACGCAATTTCAAGCATATGACTATGATTTTCTATTTTAACCATTTCAACGCAATAATATAGACCAAACAGTGTTGGGTGGCAAGTTTCGCGCAAAACAAATCGAGTTTGAGTTACTTTTACCGCGCAAAAGTGCTAAAAACGCTTAAAAACGCATAAAATCGCAACTTAACACGTAATTTCAAGCATATGACTATGATTTTCAATTCTGACCACTTCAACACAATAATATATATGAAATAGTGTTGTGTGCCAAGTTTCCTGCAAAATAAACCAAGTTTGAGCTACTTTATGCGCGAAAGTGCCAAAAATACTTAAAAATCCTTAAAATCGCAACTTATCACGTAATTTCTAGCATACGACAATGATTTTCAATTCTATTAATTTCAACACAATAATATATTCCAAATAGTGTTGTGTGCCATGTTTTCGTGCAAAACAAACAAAGTTTGAGCAACATTATGCGCAAAATTACCAAAAACGATTAAAAACCCTTAAAATCGCAACTTAACACGTAATTTCTAGCATATGACTATAATTTTCAATTCTAACCACTTCAACATAATAATATAGACGAAATAGTGTTATGTGGCAAGTTTTGCACAAAACAAAGGAAGTTTGAGCTACTTTATGCGCAAAAAAGCAAAAAACGGTTAAAAAGCCTTAAAATCGCAACTTAACACATAATTTGTAGTAAATGACTATAATTTTCAAGTCTAACCACTTCAAACGCAATAATATAGACAAAATAGTATTATGTGGCAAGTTTCGCGCAAAACAAACCAAGTTTGATCAAAGTGCCAAAAATGCTTAAAAAGGAATAAAATCGCAACTTAACACATAATTTCTAGCATATGACTATAATTTTCAATTCTAACCACTTCAACACAATAATATATATCAAATAACGTTCTGTGCCAAGTTTGGTGCAAAACAAACAAAGTTTGAGCTACTTTATGCGCAAAAGTGCCAAAAACGGTAAAAAAAAACCCTTAAAATCGCAACTTAATACGTAATTTCTAGCATATGACTATGATATTCAATTCTAATAACCACTTCAATGCAATAATATAGACCAAATAGTGTCGGGGTGGCAAGTTTCGCACAAAACAATTCGAGTTTGAGCTACTTTATGTGCAAAAGTGCCAAAAACGATTTAAAACGCATAAAATCGCAACTTAACACGTAATTTCTAGCATATGACTATGATTTTCAATTTTAACAACATCATTACAATAATTTATTCAAAATAGTGTTCTGTGCCAAATTTAGTGCAAAACAAACCAAGTTCGAGCTACTTTATGCGCAAATGTGCAAAAAACGGTTAGAAACTCTTAAAATCGCAACTTAACACGCAATTTCAAGCATATGACTCTTATTTTCTATTTTAACCTCTTCAACGCAATAATATAGACCAAACAGTGTTGGGTGGCAAGTTTTGCGCAAAACAAATCGAGTTTGAGTTACTTTTATGGGCAAAAGTGCTAAAAACGCTTAAAAACGCATAAAATCGCAACTTAACACGTAATTTCTAGCATATGACTATGATTTTCAATTCTGACCACTTCAACACAATTATATATATGAAATAGTGTTGTGTGCCAAGTTTCCTGCAAAATAAACCAAGTTTGAGCTACTTTATGCGCAAAAGTGCCAAAAATAATTAAAAACCCTTAAAATCGCAACTTAACACGTAATTTCTAGCATTCGACAATGATTTTCAATTCTATCCACTTCAACACAATAATATATTCCAAATAGTGTTGTGTGCCATGTTTCGTGCAAAACAAACCAAGTTATATTTACATTATGCGCAAAAGTGCCAAAAAACGGTTAAAAAACCCTTAAAATCGCAACTTTACACGTAATTTCTAGCGTATGACTATGATTTTCAATTCTAACCACTTCAACGCAAAAATATAGACGAAATAGTGTTGTGTGTCAAGTTTCACGGAAAACAAAACAAGTTTGAGCTACTTTAAGCGCGAAAGTCCCAAAAACGATTAAAAACGCATAAAATCGAAACTTAACGCGTAATTTCTAACATATGACTATGATTTTCAATTGTAACCACTTCAACACAATAATATATACCAAATAATGTTCAGTGCCAAGTTTCGTGCTATACAAACCAAGTTTGAGCTACATTATGCGCAAAAGTGCCAAAAACGGTTAAAAACCCTCAAAATCGCAACTTAACACGCAATTTCAAACATATGACTATGATTTTCTATTTTAACCACTTCAACGCAATAATATAGACCAAACAGTGGTTGGTGGCAAGTTTCGCGAAAAACAAATCGAGTTTGAGTTACTTTTACGCGCAAAAGTGCTAGAAACCATTAAAAACGCAAAAAATCGCAACTTAACACGTAATTTCTAGCATATGACTATGATTTTCAATTCTGACCACTTCAACACAATAATATATATGAAATAGTGTTGTGTGCCAAGTTTCCTGCAAAATAAACCAAGTTTTAGCTACTTTATGCGCGAAAGTGCCAAAAATACTTAAAAATCCTTAAAATCGCAACTTATCACGTAATTTTTAGCATACGACAATGATTTTCAATTCTATCCACTTCAACACAATAATATATTCCAAATAGTGTTGTGTGCCATGTTTTGTGCAAAACAAACAAAGTTTGAGCTACATTATGCGCAAAAGTGCCAAAAACGGTTAAAAACCCTTAAAATCGCAACTTAACACGTAATTTCTAGCATATGACTATGATTTTCAATTCTGACCACTTCAACACAATTATATATATGAAATAGTGTTGTGTGCCAAGTTTCCTGCAAAATAAACCAAGTTTATGCGCAAAAGTGCCAAAAATAATTAAAAACCCTTAAAATTGCAACTTAACACGTAATTTCTAGCATTCGACAATGATTTTCAATTCTATCCACTTCAACACAATAATATATTCCAAATAGTGTTGTGTGCCATGTTTCATGCAAAACAAACCAAGTTTGAGCTACATTATGCGCAAAAGTGCCAAAAACGGTTAAAAACCCTTAAAATCGCAACTTTACACGTAATTTCTAGCGTATGACTATGATTTTCAATTCTAACCACTTCAACGCAATAATATAGACGAAATAGTGTTGTGTGGCAAGTTTCGCGCAAAACAAAACAAGTTTGAGCTACTTAAAGCGCGAAAGTGCCAAAAACGCTTAAAAACGCATAAAATCGAAACTTAACGCGTAATTTCTAACATATGACTATGATTTTCAATTGTAACCACTTCAACACAATAATATATACCAAATAATGTTCAGTGCCAAGTTTCGTGCTATACAAACCAAGTTTGAGCTACATTATGCGCAAAAGTGCCAAAAACGGTTAAAAAACCCGTAAAATCGCAACTTAACACGCAATTTCAAGCATATGACTATGATTTTCTATTTTAACCATTTCAACGCAATAATATAGACCAAACAGTGTTGGGTGGCAAGTTTCGCGCAAAACAAATCGAGATTGAGTTACTTTTACGCGCAAAAGTGCTAAAAACGCATAAAATCGCAACTTAACACGTAATTTCTAGCATATGACTATGATTTTCAATTCTGACCACTTCAACACAATTATATATATGAAATAGTGTTGTGTGCCAAGTTTCCTGCAAAATAAACCAAGTTTGAGCTACTTTATGCGCAAAAGTGCCAAAAATAATTAAAAACCCTTAAAATCGCAACTTAACACGTAATTTCTAGCATTCGACAATGATTTTCAATTCTATCCACTTCAACACAATAATATATTCCAAATAGTGTTGTGTGCCATGTTTCGTGCAAAACAAACCAAGTTATATTTACATTATGCGCAAAAGTGCCAAAAACGGTTAAAAACCCTTAAAATCGCAACTTTACACGTAATTTCTAGCGTATGACTATGATTTTCAATTCTAACCACTTCAACGCAAAAATATAGACGAAATAGTGTTGTGTGTCAAGTTTCACGGAAAACAAAACAAGTTTGAGCTACTTTAAGCGCGAAAGTCCCAAAAACGATTAAAAACGCATAAAATCGAAACTTAACGCGTAATTTCTAACATATGACTATGATTTTCAATTGTAACCACTTCAACACAATAATATATACCAAATAATGTTCAGTGCCAAGTTTCGTGCTATACAAACCAAGTTTGAGCTACATTATGCGCAAAAGTGCCAAAAACGGTTAAAAACCCTCAAAATCGCAACTTAACACGCAATTTCAAACATATGACTATGATTTTCTATTTTAACCACTTCAACGCAATAATATAGACCAAACAGTGGTTGGTGGCAAGTTTCGCGAAAAACAAATCGAGTTTGAGTTACTTTTACGCGCAAAAGTGCTAGAAACCATTAAAAACGCAAAAAATCGCAACTTAACACGTAATTTCTAGCATATGACTATGATTTTCAATTCTGACCACTTCAACACAATAATATATATGAAATAGTGTTGTGTGCCAAGTTTCCTGCAAAATAAACCAAGTTTTAGCTACTTTATGCGCGAAAGTGCCAAAAATACTTAAAAATCCTTAAAATCGCAACTTATCACGTAATTTTTAGCATACGACAATGATTTTCAATTCTATCCACTTCAACACAATAATATATTCCAAATAGTGTTGTGTGCCATGTTTTGTGCAAAACAAACAAAGTTTGAGCTACATTATGCGCAAAAGTGCCAAAAACGGTTAAAAACCCTTAAAATCGCAACTTAACACGTAATTTCTAGCATATGACTATGATTTTCAATTCTGACCACTTCAACACAATTATATATATGAAATAGTGTTGTGTGCCAAGTTTCCTGCAAAATAAACCAAGTTTATGCGCAAAAGTGCCAAAAATAATTAAAAACCCTTAAAATTGCAACTTAACACGTAATTTCTAGCATTCGACAATGATTTTCAATTCTATCCACTTCAACACAATAATATATTCCAAATAGTGTTGTGTGCCATGTTTCATGCAAAACAAACCAAGTTTGAGCTACATTATGCGCAAAAGTGCCAAAAACGGTTAAAAACCCTTAAAATCGCAACTTTACACGTAATTTCTAGCGTATGACTATGATTTTCAATTCTAACCACTTCAACGCAATAATATAGACGAAATAGTGTTGTGTGGCAAGTTTCGCGCAAAACAAAACAAGTTTGAGCTACTTAAAGCGCGAAAGTGCCAAAAACGCTTAAAAACGCATAAAATCGAAACTTAACGCGTAATTTCTAACATATGACTATGATTTTCAATTGTAACCACTTCAACACAATAATATATACCAAATAATGTTCAGTGCCAAGTTTCGTGCTATACAAACCAAGTTTGAGCTACATTATGCGCAAAAGTGCCAAAAACGGTTAAAAAACCCGTAAAATCGCAACTTAACACGCAATTTAGAGCATATGACTATGATTTTCTATTTTAACCATTTCAACGCAATAATATAGACCAAACAGTGTTGGGTGGCAAGTTTCGCGCAAAACAAATCGAGATTGAGTTACTTTTACGCGCAAAAGTGCTAAAAACGCTTAAAAACGCATAAAATCGCAACTTAACACGTAATTTCTAGCATATGACTATGATTTTCAATTCTGACCACTTCAACACAATTATATATATGAAATAGTGTTGTGTGCCAAGTTTCCTGCAAAATAAACCAAGTTTGAGCTACTTTATGCGCAAAAGTGCCAAAAATAATTAAAAACCCTTAAAATCGCAACTTAACACGTAATTTCTAGCATTCGACAATGATTTTCAATTCTATCCACTTCAACACAATAATATATTCCAAATAGTGTTGTGTGCCATGTTTCGTGCAAAACAAACCAAGTTATATTTACATTATGCGCAAAAGTGCCAAAAACGGTTAAAAACCCTTAAAATCGCAACTTTACACGTAATTTCTAATCGCAACTTTACACGTAATTTCTAGCGTATGACTATGATTTTCAATTCGAACCACTTCAACGCAAAAATATAGACGAAATAGTGTTGTGTGTCAAGTTTCGCGGAAAACAAAACAAGTTTGAGCTACTTTAAGCGCGAAAGTGCCAAAAACGATTAAAAACGCATAAAATCGAAACTTAACGCGTAATTTCTAACATATGACTATGATTTTCAATTGTAACCACTTCAACACAATAATATATACCAAATAATGTTCAGTGCCAAGTTTCGTGCTATACAAACCAAGTTTGAGCTACATTATGCGCAAAAGTGCCAAAAACGGTTAAAAACCCTCAAAATCGCAACTTAACACGCAATTTCAAACATATGACTATGATTTTCCTATTTTAACCACTTCAACGCAATAATATAGACCAAACAGTGGTTGGTGGCAAGTTCGCGAAAAACAAATCGAGTTTGAGTTACTTTTACGCGCAAAAGTGCTAGAAACCATTAAAAAACGCAAAAAATCGCAACTTAACACGTAATTTCTAGCATATGACTATGATTTTCAATTCTGACCACTTCAACACAATAATATATATGAAATAGTGTTGTGTGCCAAGTTTCCTGCAAAATAAACCAAGTTTTAGCTACTTTATGCGCGAAAGTGCCAAAAAATACTTAAAAATCCTAAAATCGCAACTTATCACGTAATTTTTAGCATACGACAATGATTTTCAATTCTATCCACTTCAACACAATAATATATTCCAAATAGTGTTGTGTGCCATGTTTTGTGCAAAACAAACAAAGTTTGAGCTACATTATGCGCAAAAGTGCCAAAAACGGTTAAAAACCCTTAAAATCGCAACTTAACACGTAATTTCTAGCATATGACTATGATTTTACATTCTAACCACTTGAACCACAATAATTTATTCCAAATATTGTTGCGTGCGAAGTTTTGAGCAAAACAAACCAAGTTTGAGCTACTTTGTGCGCAAATGTGCGAAAAACGATTAAAAACCCCTTAAAATCGCAACTTAACACGTAATTTCTAGCATATGACTATACTTTTGAATTCTAACCACTTCAACGTAATAATATAGACGAAATAGTGTTATGTGGCAAGTTTTTCACAAAACAAACAAAGTTTGAGCTACTTTATGCGCAAAAAAGCCAAAAAACGGTTAAAAAGCCTTATAAAATCCGCAACTTAACACATAATTTGTAGTAAATGACTATAATTTTCAAGTCTAACCACTTCAACGCAATAATATAGACAAAATAGTGTTATGTGGCAAGTTTTCACGCAAAACAAACCAAGTTTACTTTATGCGCAAAAGTGCCAAAAACGGTAAAAAAACCCTTAAAATCGCAACTTAACACGTAATTTCTAGCATACGACAATGATTTTCAATTCTATCCACTTACAACAAAATAATATATTCCAAATAGTGTTGTGTGCCATGTTTCGTGCAAAACAAACCAAGTTTGAGCTACATTATGCGCAAAAGTGCCAAAAACGGTTAAAAACCCTTAAAATCGCAACTTAACACGTAATTTCAAGCATATGACTATGATTTTAAATTCTAACCACTTCAACGAAATAATATAAACGAAATAGTGTTGTGTGGCAAGTTTCGCGCAAAACAAATAAAGTTTGAGCTACTTTAAGCGCGAAAGTGCCAAAAACGCTTAAAACGCATAAAATCGGAACTTAACGCATAATTTCTAACATATGACTATGATTTTCAATTGTAACCACTTCAACACAATAATATATACCAAATAATTTTCAGTGCCAAGTGTCGTGCTAAACAAACCAAGTTTGAGCTACTTTTATGCGCAAAAGTGCCAAAAACGGTAAAAAAATCCTTAAAATCGCAACTTAATACGTAATTTCTAGCATATGTCTATGATTTTCAATTCTAACAACTTCAACGCAATAATATAGACCAAATAGTGTAGGGTGGCAAGTTTCGCGCAAAACAATTCGAGTTTGAGCTACTTTATGCGCAATAGTGCCAAAAACGCTTAAAAACGCAGAAAATCGCAACTTAACACGTAATTTCTAGCATATGACTATGATTTTAAATTCTAACCACTTCATTACAATAATTTATTCAAAATAGTGTTCTTTGCCAAATTTCGTGCAAAACAAACCAAGTTCGAGCTACTTTATGCGCAAAAGCGCAAAAAACGGTTAAAAACCCTTAAAATCGCCACTTAACACGCAATTTCAAGCATATGACTATGATTTTCAATTCTAACCACTTCAACACAATTATATATATGAAATAGTGTTGTGTGCCAAGTTTCCTGCAAAATAAACCAAGTTTGAGCTACCTTTATGCGCAAAAGTGCCAAAAATACTTAAAAACCCTTAAAATCGGAACTTAACACGTAATTTCTAGCATACGACAATGATTTTCAATTCTATCCACTTCGACACAATAATATATTCCAAATAGTGTTGTGTGCCATGTTTCGTGCAAAACAAACCAAGTTTTCTCTACAGTATGCGCAAAAGTGCCAAAAACAGTTAAAAACCCTTAAAATCGCAACTTTACACGTAATTTCTAGCGTATGACTATGATTTTCAATTCTAACCACTTCAACGCAATAATATAGACGAAATAGTGTTGTGTGGCAAGTTTCGCGCAAAACAAAACAAGTTTGAGCTACTTTAAGCGCGAAAGTGCCAAAAACGATTAAAAACGCATAAAATCGGAACTTAACGCGTAATTTCAAACATATGACTATGATTTTCAATTGTAACCACTTCAACACAATAATATATACCAAATAATGTTCAGTGCCAAGTTTCGTGCTATACAAACCAAGTTTGAGCTACATTATGAGCAAAGTTGCCAAAAACGGTTAAAAACCCTTAAAATCGCAACTTAACACGCAATTTCAAGCATATGACTATGATTTTCTATTTTAACCACTTCAACGGAATAATATAGACCAAACAGTGGTTGGTGCAAGTTTCGCGAAAAACAAATCGAGTTTGAGTTACTTTTACGCGCAAAAGTGCTAAAAACGCTTAAAAATGCAAAAAATCGCAACTTAACACGTAATTTCTAGCATATGACTATGATTTTCAATTCTGACCACTTCAACACAATAATATATATGAAATAGTGTTGTGTGCCAAGTTTCCTTCAAAATAAACCAAGTTTTAGCTACTTTATGCGCGAAAGTTCCAAAAATAATTAAAAATCCTTAAAATCGCAACTTATCACGTAATTTCTAGCATCCGACAATGATTTTCAATTCTATCCACTTCAACACAATAACATATTCCAAATAGTGTTGTGTGCCATGTTTCGTGCAAAACAAACAAAGTTTGAGCAACATTATGCGCAAAAGTACCAAAAACGATTAAAAACCCTTAAAATCGCAACTTAACACGTAATTTCTAGCATATGACTATAATTTTTAATTCTAACCACTTCAACATAATAATATAGACGAAATAGTGTTATGTGGCAAGTTTTGCACAAAACAAACAAAGTTTGAGCTACTTTATGCGCAAAAAGCAAAAAACGGTTAAAAAAGCCTTAAAATCGCAACTTAACACATTAATTTGTAGTAAATGACTATAATTTTCAAGACTAACCACTTCAACGCAATAATATAGACAAAATAGTGTTATGTGGCAAGTTTCGCGCAAAACAAAACCAAGTTTGAGCTACTTTATGCGCAAAAGTGCCAAAAATGCTTAAAAAGTCATAAAATCCCAACTTAACACATAATTTCTAGCATATTACTATAATTTTGAATTCTAACCACTTCAACACAATAATATATACCAAATAATGTTCTGTGTCAAGTTTCGTGCAAAACAAAACAAAGTTTGAGCTACTTTATGCGCAAAAGTGCCCAAAAAGGGTAAAAAAAACCCTTAAAATCGCAACTTAATACGTAATTTCTAGCATATGACTATGATATTCAATTCTAATAACCACTTCAATGCAATAATATAGACCAAATAGTCTCGGGTGGCAAGTTTCGCACAAAACAATTCGAGTTTGAGCTACTTTATGTGCAAAAGTGCCAAAAACGATTTAAAACGCATAAAATAGCAACTTACCACGTAATTTCTAGCATATGACTATGATTTTCAATTTTAACCACTTCATTACAATAATTTATTCAAAATAGTGTTCTGTGCCAAATTTAGTGCAAAACAAACCAAGTTCGGAGCTACTTTATGCGCAAAAGTGCAAAAAACGGTTAGAAACCCTTAAAATCGCAACTTAACACGCAATTTCAAGCATATGACTCTTATTTTCTATTTTAACCACTTCAAACGCAATAATATAGACCAAACAGTGTTGGGTGGCAAGTTTTGCGCAAAACAAATCGAGTTTGAGTTACTTTTATGGGCAAAAGTGCTAAAAAACGCTTAAAAAACGCATAAAATCGCAACTTAACACATAATTTCTAGCATATGACTATGATTTTCAATTCTGACCACGTCAACACAATTATATATATGAAATAGTGTTGTGTGCCAAGTTTCCTGCAAAATAAACCAAGGTTGAGCTACTTTATGCGCAAAAGTGCCAAAAATACTTAAAAAACCCTTAAAATCGCAACTTAACACGTAATTTCTAGCATTCGACAATGATTTTCAATTCTATCCACTTCAACACAATAATATATTCCAAATAGTGTTGTGTGCCATGTTTCGTGCAAAACAAACCAAGTTTGATTTACATTATGCGCAAAAGTGCCAAAAACGGTTAAAAACCCTTAAAATCGCAACTTTACACGTAATTTCTAGCGTATGACTATGATTTTCAATTCTAACCACTTCAACGCAATAATATAGACGAAATAGTGTTGTGTGGCAAGTTTCGCGCAAAACGAAACAAGTTTGAGCTACTTTAAAGCGCGAAAGTGCCAAAAACCGCTTAAAAAACGCATAAAATCGAAACTTAACGCGTAATTCTAACATATGACTATGATTTTCAATTGTAACCACTTAACCACAATAATATATACCAAATAATGTTCAGTGCCAAGTTTCGTGCTATACAAACCAAGTTTGAGCTACATTATGCGCAAAAGTGCCAAAAACGGTTAAAAAACCCTTAAAAATCGCAACTTAACACGCAATTTCAAGCATATGACTATGATTTTCTATTTTAACCATTTCAACGCAATAATATAGACCCAAACAGTGTTGGGTGGCAAGTTTCGCGCAAAACAAATCGAGTTTGAGTTACTTTTACGCGAAAAAGTGCTAAAAACGCTTAAAAACGCATAAAATCGCAACTTAACACGTAATTTCAAGCATATGACTATGATTTTCAATTCTGACCACTTCAACACATAATATATATGAAATAGTGTTGTGTGCCAAGTTTCCTGCAAAATAAACCAAGTTTGAGCTACTTTATGCGCGAAAGTGCCAAAAATACTTAAAAATCCTTAAAATCGCAACTTATCACGTAATTTTCTAGCATACGACAATGATTTTCAATTCTATTAATTTCAACACAATAATATATTCCAAATAGTGTTGTGTGCCATGTTTCGTGCAAAACAAACAAAGTTTGAGCAACATTATGCGCAACGATTAAAAACCCTTAAAATCGCAACTTAACACGTAATTTCTAGCATATGACTATAATTTTCAATTCTAACCACTTCAACATAATAATATAGACGAAATAGTGTTATGTGGCAAGTTTTGCACAAAACAAAGGAAGTTTGAGCTACTTTATGCGCAAAAAAAGCAAAAAACGGTTAAAAAGCCTTAAATCGCAACTTAACACATAATTTGTAGTAAATGACTATAATTTTCAAGTCTAACCACTTCAACGCAATAATATAGACAAAATAGTATTATGTGGCAAGTTTCGCGCAAAACAAACCAAGTTTGATCTACTTTATGCGCAAAAGTGCCAAAAATGCTTAAAAAGGAATAAAATCGCAACTTAACACATAATTTCTAGCATATGACTATAATTTTCAATTCTAACCACTTCAACACAATAATATATATCAAATAACGTTCTGTGCCAAGTTTGGTGCAAAACAAACAAAGTTTGAGCTACTTTATGCGCAAAAGTGCCAAAAACGGTAAAAAAAAACCCTTAAATCGCAACTTAATACGTAATTTCTAGCATATGACTATGATATTCAATTCTAATAACCACTTCAATGCAATAATATAGACCAAATAGTGTCGGGTGGCAAGTTTCGCACAAAACAATTCGAGTTTGAGCTACTTTATGTGCAAAAGTGCCAAAAACGATTTTAAAAACGCATAAAATCGCAACTTAACACGTAATTTCTAGCATATGACTATGATTTTCAATTTTAACCACTTCATTACAATAATTTATTCAAAATAGTGTTCTGTGCCAAATTTAGTGCAAAACAAACCAAGTTCGAGCTACTTTATGCGCAAAAGTGCAAAAAACGGTTAGAAACCCTTAAAATCGCAACTTAACACGCAATTTCAAGCATATGACTCTTATTTTTCTATTTTAACCACTTCAACGCAATAATATAGACCAAACAGTGTTGGGGTGGCAAGTTTTGCGCAAAACAAATCGAGTTTGAGTTACTTTTATGGGCAAAAGTGCTAAAAACGCTTAAAAACGCATAAAATCGCAACTTAACACATAATTTCTAGCATATGACTATGATTTTCAATTCTGACCACGTCAACACAATTATATATATGAAATAGTGTTGTGTGCCAAGTTTCCTGCAAAATAAACCAAGGTTGAGCTACTTTATGCGCAAAAGTGCCAAAAATACTTAAAAACCCTTAAAATCGCAACTTAACACGTAATTTCTAGCATTCGACAATGATTTTCAATTCTATCCACTTCAACACAATAATATATTCCAAATAGTGTTGTGTGCCATGTTTCGTGCAAAACAAACCAAGTTTGATTTACATTATGCGCAAAAGTGCCAAAAAACGGTTAAAAACCCTTAAAATCGCAACTTTACACGTAATTTCTAGCGTATGACTATGATTTTCAATTCTAACCACTTCAACGCAATAATATAGACGAAATAGTGTTGTGTGGCAAGTTTCGCGCAAAACGAAACAAGTTTGAGCTACTTTAAGCGCGAAAGTGCCAAAAACGCTTAAAAACGCATAAAATCGAAACTTAACGCGTAATTTCTAACATATGACTATGATTTTCAATTGTAACCACTTAACCACAATAATATATACCAAATAATGTTCAGTGCCAAGTTTCGTGCTATACAAACCAAGTTTGAGCTACATTATGCGCAAAAGTGCCAAAAACGGTTAAAAAACCCTTAAAATCGCAACTTAACACGCAATTTCAAGCATATGACTATGATTTTCTATTTTAACCATTTCAACGCAATAATATAGACCAAACAGTGTTGGGTGGCAAGTTTCGCGCAAAACAAATCGAGTTTGAGTTACTTTTACGCGGAAAAAGTGCTAAAAAACGCTTAAAAACGCATAAAATCGCAACTTAACACGTAATTTCAAGCATATGACTATGATTTTCAATTCTGACCACTTCAACACAATAATATATATGAAATAGTGTTGTGTGCCAAGTTTCCTGCAAAATAAACCAAGTTTGAGCTACTTTATGCGCGAAAGTGCCAAAAATACTTAAAAATCCTTAAAATCGCAACTTATCACGTAATTTCTAGCATACGACAATGATTTTCAATTCTATTAATTTCAACACAATAATATATTCCAAATAGTGTTGTGTGCCATGTTTCGTGCAAAACAACAAAGTTTGAGCAACATTATGCGCAAAAGTACCAAAAACGATTAAAAACCCTTAAAATCGCAACTTAACACGTAATTTCTAGCATATGACTATAATTTTCAATTCTAACCACTTCACATAATAATATAGACGAAATAGTGTTATGTGGCAAGTTTTGCACAAAACAAAGGAAGTTTGAGCTACTTTATGCGCAAAAAAGCAAAAAAACGGTTAAAAAGCCTTAAAATCGCAACTTAACACATAATTTGTAGTAAATGACTATAATTTTCAAGTCTAACCACTTCAACGCAATAATATAGACAAAATAGTATTATGTGGCAAGTTTCGCGCAAAACAACCAAGTTTGATCTACTTTATGCGCAAAAGTGCCAAAAATGCTTAAAAAGGAATAAAATCGCAACTTAACACATAATTTCTAGCATATGACTATAATTTTCAATTCTAACCACTTCAACACAATAATATATATCAAATAACGTTCTGTGCCAAGTTTGGTGCAAAACAAACAAAGTTTGAGCTACTTTATGCGCAAAAGTGCCAAAAACGGTAAAAAAAACCCTTAAAATCGCAACTTAATACGTAATTTCTAGCATATGACTATGATATTCAATTCTAATAACCACTTCAATGCAATAATATAGACCAAATAGTGTCGGGTGGCAAGTTTCGCACAAAACAATTCGAGTTTGAGCTACTTTATGTGCAAAAGTGCCAAAAACGATTTAAAACGCATAAAATCGCAACTTAACACGTAATTTCTAGCATATGACTATGATTTTCAATTTTAACAACATCATTACAATAATTTATTCAAAATAGTGTTCTGTGCCAAATTTAGTGCAAAACAAACCAAGTTCGAGCTACTTTATGCGCAAATGTGCAAAAAACGGTTAGAAACTCTTAAAATCGCAACTTAACACGCAATTTCAAGCATATGACTCTTATTTTCTATTTTAACCTCTTCAACGCAATAATATAGACCAAACAGTGTTGGGTGGCAAGTTTTGCGCAAAACAAATCGAGTTTGAGTTACTTTTATGGGCAAAAGTGCTAAAAACGCTTAAAAACGCATAAAATCGCAACTTATCACGTAATTTTTAGCATACGACAATGATTTTCAATTCTATCCACTTCAACACAATAATATATTCCAAATAGTGTTGTGTGCCATGTTTTGTGCAAAACAAACAAAGTTTGAGCTACATTATGCGCAAAAGTGCCAAAAACGGTTAAAAACCCTTAAAATCGCAACTTAACACGTAATTTCTAGCATATGACTATGATTTTACATTCTAACCACTTGAACACAATAATTTATTCCAAATATTGTTGCGTGCGAAGTTTTGAGCAAAACAAACCAAGTTTGAGCTACTTTGTGCGCAAATGTGCGAAAAACGATTAAAAACCCTTAAATCGCAACTTAACACGTAATTTCTAGCATATGACTATACTTTGAATTCTAACCACTTCAACGTAATAATATAGACGAAATAGTGTTATGTGGCAAGTTTTTCACAAAACAAACAAAGTTTGAGCTACTTTATGCGCAAAAAGCCAAAAACGGTTAAAAAGCCTTAAAATCGCAACTTAACACATAATTGTAGTAAATGACTATAATTTTCAAGTCTAACCACTTCAACGCAATAATATAGACAAAATAGTGTTATGTGGCAAGTTTCGCGCAAAACAAACCAAGTTTTACTTTATGCGCAAAAGTGCCAAAAACGGTAAAAAACCCTTAAAATCGCAACTAAACACGTAATTTCTAGCATATGACAATGATTTTCAATTCTATCCACTTCAACAAAATAATATATTCCAAATAGTGTTGTGTGCCATGTTTCGTGCAAAACAAACCAAGTTTGAGCTACATTATGCGCAAAAGTGCCAAAAACGGTTAAAAACCCTTAAAATCGCAACTTAACACGTAATTTCAAGCATATGACTATGATTTTAAATTCTAACCACTTCAACGAAATAATATAAACGAAATAGTGTTGTGTGGCAAGTTTCGCGCAAAACAAATAAAGTTTGAGCTACTTTAAGGCGCGAAAGTGCCAAAAACGCTTAAAAACGCATAAAATCGGAACTTAACGCATAATTTCTAACATATGACTATGATTTTCAATTGTAACCACTTCAACACAATAATATATACCAAATAATTTTCAGTGCCAAGTGTCGTGCTAAACAAACCAAGTTTGAGCTACTTTTATGCGCAAAAGTGCCAAAAACGGTAAAAAAATCCTTAAAATCGCAACTTAATACGTAATTTCTAGCATATGACTATGATTTTCAATTCTAACAACTTCAACGCAATAATATAGACCAAATAGTGTAGGGTGCAAGTTTCGCGCAAAACAATTCGAGTTTGAGCTACTTTATGCGCAATAGTGCCAAAAACGCTTAAAAACGCAGAAAATCGCAACTTAAACACGTAATTCTAGCATATGACTATGATTTTAAATTCTAACCACTTCATTACAATAATTTATTCAAAATAGTGTTCTTTGCCAAATTTCGTGCAAAACAAACCAAGTTCGAGCTACTTTATGCGCAAAAGCGCAAAAAACGGTTAAAAACCCTTAAAATCGCCACTTAACACGCAATTTCAAGCATATGGACTATGATTTTCTATTTTAACCACTTCAACGCAATAATATAGACCAAAAAGTGTTGGGTGGCAAGTTTTGCGCAAAACAAATCGAGTTTGAGTTACTTTTATGAGCAAAAAGAGCTAAAAACGCTTAAAAACGCATTAAATCGCAACTTAACACGTAATTTCTAGCATATGACTATGATTTTCAATTCTGACCACTTCAACACAATTATATATATGAAATAGTGTTGTGTGCCAAGTTTCCTGCAAAATAAAACCAAGGTTGAGCTACTTTATGCGCAAAAGTGCCAAAATAACTTAAAAACCCTTAAAATCGCAACTTAACACGTAATTTCTAGCATACGACAATGATTTTAAATTCTATTCCACTTCAACACAATAATATATTCCAGAATAGTGTTGTGTGCCATGTTTCGTGCAAAACAAACCAAGTTTTCTCTACAGTATGCGCAAAAGGTGCCAAAAACGGTTAAAAACCCCTTAAAATCGCAACTTAACACGTAATTTCTAGCGTATGACTAAGATTTTCAATTCTAACCACTTCAACGCAATAAT
>NC_080049.1:13335627-13356401 GCF_026212465.1 Amaranthus tricolor | reverse complement strand
CGCATAATGTAGCTCAAACTTGGTTTGTCTAGTGCGAAACTTGGCACTTAACATTATTTGGTATATATTATTGTGTTGAAATAGTTACAATTGAAAATCATAGTCATATGTTAGAAATTGCGCGTTAAGTTCCGATTTTATGCGTTTTTTAAGCGTTTTTGGCACTTTCGCGCCTAAAGAAGCTCAAACTTGTTTTGTTTTGCGCGAAACTTGCCACACAACTCTATTTCGTCTATATTATTGCGTTGAAGTGGTTAGAATTGAAAATCATAGTCATATGCTAGAAATTACGTGTTAAGTTGCGATTTTAAGGGATTTTAACCGTTTTTGGCACTTTTGCGCATAATGTAGCTCAAACTTGGTTTGTTTTGCACGAAACATGGCACACAACACTCTTTGGAATATATTATTGTGTTGAAGTGGATAGAATTTAAAATCATTGTCATATGCTAGAAATTACGTGTTAGGTTGCGATTTTAAGGGTTTTTAAGTATTTTTGGCACTTTTGCGCATAAAGTAGCTCAAACTTGGTTTACTTTGGAGGAAACTTGGCACACAACACTATTTCATGTATATTATTGTGTTTAAGTGGTCAGAATTGAAAATCATAGTCATATGCTAGAAATTACGTGTTAAGTTGCGATTTTATGCGTTTTTAAGCGTTTTTAGCACTTTTGCGCATAAAGTAACTCAAACGCGATTTGGTATGTATTATTGTGTTGAAGTGGTTACAACTGAAAATCATAGTCATACGTTAGAAATTACGCGTTAAGTTCCATTTTATGCGTTTTTAAGCGTTTTTGGCACTTTCGCGCTTAAAGTAACTCAAACTTGTTTTGTTTTGAGCGAAACTTGCCACACAACACTATTTCGTCTATATTATTGTGTTGAAGTGTTTAGAATTGAAAATCATAGTCATATGCTAAAAATTACGTGTTAAGTTGCGATTTTAAGGGTTTTTTACCGTTTTTGGCACTTTTGCGCATAATGTAAATCAAACTTGGTTTGTTTTGCACGAAACATGGCACACAACACTATTTGGAATATATTATTGTGTTAAAGTGGATAGAATTGAAAATCATTGTCGTATGCTAGAAATTACGTGGTTAAGTTGCGATTTTATGGATTTTAAGGTATTTTTTGGCACTTTTGCGCATAAAGTAGCACAAACTTTGTTTATTTTGCAGGAAACTTGGCACACAACACTATTTCATATATATAATTGTGTTGAAGTGGTCAGAATTGAAAATCATAGTCATATGCTAGAAATTACGTGTTAAGTTGCGATTTTATGCGTTTTTTAAGCGTTTTTTAGCACTTTTGCCCATAAAAGTAACTCAAACTCGATTTGTTTTGCGCAAAACTTGCCACCCAACACTGTTTGGTCTATATTATTGCATTGAAGTGGTTAAAATAGAAAATCATAGTCATATGCTTGAAATTGCGTGTTAAGTTGCTATTTTAAGGGTTTTTAATCGTTTTTTACACTTTTGCGCATAAAGTAGCTCAAACTTGGTTTGTTTTGCACGAAACTTGGCACAGAACATTATTTGGTAGATACTATTGTGTTGAAGTTGTTAGAATTGAAAATTATAGTCATATGCTAGAAATTACGTGTTAAGTTGCGATTTTATGCCTTTTTAAGCGTTTTTGGCACTTTTGCGCATAAAGTAGCTCAAACTTGGTTTGTTTTGCGCGAAACTTGCCACATAACACTATTTTGTTTTGCGTTGAAGTGGTTAGACTTGAAAATTATAGTCATTTACTACACATTATGTGTTAAGTTGCGATTTTTAAGGCTTTTTAACCGTTTTTGGCTTTTTTGCGCATAAAGTAGCTCAAACTTTGTTTGTTTTGTGCAAAACTTGCCACATAACACTATTTCGTCTATATTATTATGTTGAAGTGGTTAGAATTGAAAATTATAGTCATATGCTAGAAATTACGTGTTACGTTGCGATTTTGTGGGTTTTTAATCTTTTTCGCACGTTTGCGCAGAAAGTAGCTCAAACTTGGTTTGTTTTGCTCGAAACTTCGCACACAACACTATTTGGAATAAATTATTGTGTTCAAGTGGTTAGAATTGAAAATCATAGTAATATGCTAGAAATTAGGTGTTAAGTTGCGATTTTAAGTGTTTTTGGCACTTTTGCGCATAATGTAGCTCAAACTTGGTTTGTTTTGCACGAAACATGGCACACAAAACTATTTGGAATATATTATTGTGTTGAAGTGGATAGAATTGAAAATCATTGTCGTATGCCAGAAATTACGTGTTAAGTTGCGATTTTAAGGGTTTTTAAGTATTTTTGGCACTTTCGCGCATAAAGTAGCTCAAACTTGGTTTATTTTGCAGGAAACTTGGCACACAACACTATTTAATATATATTATTGTGTTGAAGTGGTCAGAATTGAAAAACATAGTCATATGCTAAAAATTACGTGTTAAGTTGCGATTTTATGCGTTTTTAAGCGTTTTTAGCACTTTTGCGCGTAAAAGTAACTCAAACTCGATTTGTTTTGCGCGAAACTTGCCACCCAACACTGTTTGGTCTATATTATTGCGTTGAAGTGGTTAAAATATAAAATCATAGTTATATGCTTGAAATTGCGTGTTAAGTTCCGATTTTAAGGGTTTTTAACCGTTTTTTGCACTTTTGCGCATAAAGTAGCTCAAACTTGGTTTGTTTTGCACGAAACTTGGCACAGAACACTATTTGGAATAAGTTATTGGAATGAAGTGGTTAGAATTTAAAATCATAGTCATATGCTAGAAATTACGTGTTAAGTTGCGATTTTATGCGTTTTTAATCGTTTTTGGCACTTTTGCACATAAAGTAGCTCAAACTCGAATTGTTTTGCGCGAAACTTGCCACCCGACACTATTTGGTCTATATTATAGCATTGAAGTGGTTAGAGTTGAAAATCATAGTCATATGCTAGAAATTACGTATTAAGTTGCGATTTTAAGGGTTTTTTTTTTACCGTTTTGGCACTTTTGCGCATAAAGTAGCTCAAACTTGGCTTGTTTTTCACGAAATTTGGCACAGAACATTATTTGGTATATATTATTGTGTTGAAGTGGTTAGAATTGAAAATTATAGTCATATGCAAGCAATTACTTGTTAAGTTGCGATTTTATGCCTATTTAAGCGTTTTTGGCACTTTTGCGCATAAAGTAGCTCAAACTTGGTTTGTTTTTGCGCGAAACATGCCACATAAACACTATTTTGTCTATATTATTGCGTTGAAGTGGTTAGACTTGAAATATATAGTCATTTATTACAAATTATGTGTTAAGTTGCGATTTTAAGGGTTTTTTAACCGTTTTTTACTTTTTTGCGTATAAAGTAGCTCAAACTTTTTTAGTTTTGTGCAAAACTTGCCACATAACACTATTTCGTCTATATTATTACGTCGAAGTGGTTACAATTTAAAATTATAGTCATATGCTTGAAATTACGTGTTAAGTTGCGATTTTAAGGGTTTTTAATCGTTTTTCGCACTTTTGCGCATAAGGTAGCTCAAACTTGGTTTGTTTTGCACGAAACATGGCGCACAACACTATTTCGAATACATTATTGTGTTGAAGTGGATAGAATTGAAATTCATTGTCGTATGCTAGAAATTACGTGTTAAGTTGCGATTTTAATGGTTTTTAAGTATTTTTTGGCACTTTCGCGCATAAAGTAGCTCAAACTTGGTTTATTTTGTAGGAAACTTGGCACACAACACTATTTCATATATATTATTGTGTTGAAGAGGTCAGAATTGAAAATCATAGTCATATGCTAGAAATTACGTGTTAAGTTGCGATTTTATGCGTTTTTAAGCGTTTTTAGCACTTTTGCGCATAAAAGTAACTCAAACTCGATTTGTTTTGCGCGAAACTTGCCACCCAACACTGTTTGGTCTATAGTATTGCGTTGAAGTGGTTGAAATAGAAAATCATAGTCATATGCTTGAAATTGCGTGTTAAGTTGCGATTTTAAGGGTTTTTAACCGTTTTTTGCACTTTTGCGCATAAAGTAGCTCAAACTTGGTTTATTTTGCACGAAATTTGGCACAGAACACTATTTGGAATAAATTATTGCAATGAAGTGGTTAGAATTTAAAATCATAGTCATAAGCTAGTAATTACGTGTTAAGTTGCGATTTTATGCGTTTTTAATCGTTTTTGACACATTTGCACCTAAAGTACCTCAAACTCGAATTGTTTTGCGCGAAACTTGCCACCCGACACTATTTGGTCTATATTATTGCATTGAAGTGGGTTAGAATTGAAAATCATAGTCATATGCTAGAAATTACGCATTAAGTTGCGATTTTAAGGGTTTTTTTTACCGTTTTTGGCACTTTTGCGCATAAAGTAGCTCACACTTGGTTTGTTTTTTACGAAACTTGGCACAGAACATTATTTGGTATATATTATTGTGTTGAAGTGGTTATTATTGAAAATTATAGTCATATGCTAGAAATTACTTGTTAAATTGCGATTTTATGCCTTTTTAAGCGTTTTTGGCACTTTTGCGCATAAAGTAGCTCAAACTTGGTTTGTTTTGCGCGAAACTTGTCACATAACACTATTTTGTCTATATTATTACGTTGAACTGGTTACAATTGAAAATTATAGTCATATGCTTGAAATTACGTGTTATGTTGCGATTTTAAGGGTTTTTAATCGTTTTTTCGCACTTTTGCGCATAAGGTAGCTCAAACTTGGTTTGTTTTGCTCGAAACTTCGCTCACAACACTATTTGGAATAAATTATTATGTTCAAGTGGTTAGAATTGAAAATCATAGTCATATGCTAGAAATTACATGTTAAGTTGCGATTTTAAGGGTTTTTAACCGTTTTTTGGCAGTTTTGCGCATAATGTAGCTCAAATTTGGTTGATTTTGCACGAAACATGGCGCACAACACTATTTCGAATATATTATTGTGTTGAAGTGGATAGAATTGAAAATCATTGTCGTATGCTAGAAATTACGTGTTAAGTTGCTATTTTAAGGGTTTTTAAGTATTTTTGGCACTTTCGCGCATAAAGTAGCTCAAATTTGGTTTATTTTCCAGGAAACTTGGCACACAAAAATATTTCATATATATTATTGTGTTGAAGTGGTCATAATTGAAAATCATAGTCATATGCTAGAAATTACGTGTTAAGTTGCGATTTTATGCGTTTTTAAGCGTTTTTAGCACTTTTGCGCTTAAAAGTAACTCAAACTCGATTTGTTTTGCGCGAAACTTGCCACCCAACACTGTTTGGTCTATATTATTGCGTTGAAGTGGTTAAAATAGAAAATCATAGTCATATGCTTGAAATTGCGTGTTAAGTTGCGATTTTAAGGGTTTTTAACCGTTTTTGGCACTTTTGCGCATAATGTAGCTCAAACTTGGTTTGTCTAGCACGAAACTTGGCACTGAACATTATTTGGTATATATTATTGTGTTGAAGTGGTTAAAATTTAAAATCATAGTCATATGTTGGAAATTACGCGTTAAGTTCCGATTTTATGCGTTTTTAAGCGTTTTTGGCACTTTCGCGCTTAAAGTAGCTCAAACTTGTTTTGTTTTGCGCGAAACTTGTCACACAACACTATTTCGTCTATATTATTGCGTTGAAGTGGTTAGAATTGAAAATCATAGTCATATGCTAGAAATTACGTGTTAAGTTGCCATTTTAAGGGTTTTTAACCGTTTTTGGCACTTTTGCGCATAATGTAAATCAAACTTGTTTTGTTTTGCACGAAACATGGCACACAACACTATTTGGAATATATATTATTGTTTTGAAGTGGATAGAATTGAAAATCGTTGTCGTATGCTAGAAAATTACGTGCTAAGTTGCGATTTTAAGGGTTTTTTAAGTATTTTTGGCACTTTTGCGCATAAAGTAGCTCAAATTTGGTTTATTTTGCAGGAAACTTGGCACACAACACTATTTCATATATATAATTGTGTTGAAGTGGTCAAAATTGAAAATCATAGTCATATGCTAGAAATTACATGTGAAGTTGCGATTTTATGCGTTTTTAAGCGTTTTTAGCACTTTTGCGCATAAAAGTAACTCATACTCGATTTGTTTTGCGCAAAACTTGCCACCCAACACTGTTTGGTCTATATTATTGCGTTTGAAGTGGTTAAAATAAAAAATCATAGTCATATGCTTGAAATTGCGTGTTAAGTTGCGATTTTAAGGGTTTTTAACCGTTTTTTGCACTTTTGCGCATAAAGTAGCTCATACTTGGTTTATTTTGCACGAAATTTGGCACAGAACACTATTTGGAATAAATTATTGCAATGAAGTGGTTAGAATTTAAAATCATAGTCATAAGCTAGAAATTACGTGTTAAGTTGCGATTTTATGCGTTTTTAATCGTTTTTGGCACTTTTGCACATAAAGTAGCTCAAACTCGAATTGTTTTGCGCGAAACTTGCCACCCGACACTATTTGGTCTATATTATTGCATTGAAGTGTTTAGAATTGAAAATCATAGTCATATGCTAGAAATTACGTATTAAGTTGCGATTTTAAGGGTTTTTTTTTACTGTTTTTGGCACTTTTGCGCATAAAGTAGCTCAAACTTGGTTTGTTTTTTACGAAACATGGCACAGAACATTATTTGGTATATATTATTGTGTTGAAGTGGTTAGAATTGAAAATTATAGTCATATGCTAGAAATTACTTGTTAAGTTGCGATTTTATGCCTTTTTAAGCGGTTTTTGGCACTTTTGCGCATAAATTAGCTCAAACTTGGTTTGTTTTGCGCGAAACTTGCCACATAACACTATTTTGTCCATATTATTACGTTGAACTGGTTAGACTTGAAAATTATAGTCATTTACTACAAATTATGTG
Organism: Amaranthus tricolor; assembly: GCF_026212465.1. Classification (NCBI taxonomy): domain Eukaryota; kingdom Viridiplantae; phylum Streptophyta; class Magnoliopsida; order Caryophyllales; family Amaranthaceae; genus Amaranthus; species Amaranthus tricolor. The sequence goes on along the minus strand of NC_080049.1, from coordinate 13,349,537 downwards.
TTAAGTTGCGATTTTAAGGGTTTTTAACCGTTTTTTGCTTTTTTGCGTATAAAGTAGCTCAAACTTTTTTAGTTTTGTGCAAAACTTGCCACATAACACTATTTCGTCTATATTATTACGTCGAAGTGGTTACAATTGAAAATTATAGTCATACGCTTGAAATTACGTGTTAAGTTGCGATTTTAAGGGTTTTAATCGTTTTTCGCACTTTTGCGCATAAGGTAGCTCAAACTTGGTTTGTTTTGCTCGAAACTTCGCACACGACACTATTTGGAATAAATTATTGTGTTCAAGTGGTTAGAATTGAAAATCATAGTCAAATGCCAGAAATTACATGTTAAGTTGCGATTTTGAGGGTTTTTAACCGTTTTTGGCACTTTTGCGCATAATGTAGCTCAAACTTGGTTTATTTTGCACGAAACATGGCGCACAACACTATTTCGAATATATTATTGTGTTGAAGTGGATAGAATTGAAAATCATTGTCGTATGCTAGAAATTACGTGTTATGTTGCGATTTTAAGGGGTTTTTAAGTATTTTTGGCACTTTCGCGCATAAAGTAGCTAAAACTTGGTTTATTTTGCAGGAAACTTGGCACACAAAAATATTTCATATATATTATTGTGTTGAAGTGGTCATAAATGAAAATCATAGTCATATGCTAGAAATTACGTGTTAAGTTGCGATTTTATGCGTTTTAAAGCGTTTTTAGCACTTTTGCGCATAAAAGTAACTCAAACTCGATTTGTTTTGCGCGAAACTTGCCACCCAACACTGTTTGGTCTATATTACTGCGTTTGAAGTGGTTAAAATAGAAAATCATAGTCATATGCTTGAAATTGCGTGTTATGTTGCGATTTTAAGGGTTTATAACAGTTTTTGGCACTTTTGCGCATAATGTAGCTCAAACTTGGTTTGTCTAGCACGAAACTTGGCACTGAACATTATTTGGTATGTATTATTGTGTTGAAGTGGTTACAATTGAAAATCATAGTCATATGTTAAGTTCCGATTTTATGTGTTTTTAAGCTTTTTTGGCACTTTCGCGCTTAAAGTAACTCAAACTTGTTTTGTTTTGCGCGAAACTTGCCACACAACACTATTTCGTCTATATTATTGCGTTGAAGTGGTTAGAATTGAAAATCATAGTCATATGCTAGAAATTACGTGTAAAGTTGCAATTTTAATGGTTTTTAACCGTTTTTGACACTTTTGCGCATAAAGTAGCTCAAACTTGGTTTGTTTTGCTCGAAACATGGCACACAACACTATTTGGAATAAATTATTGTGTTCAAGTGGTTAGAATTGAAAATCATAGTAATATGCTAGAAATTAGGTGTTAAGTTGCGATTTTAAGGGTTTTTATTCTTTTTTGGCACTTTCGCGCATAAAGTAGCTCAAACTTGGTTTATTTTGCAGGAAACTTGGCACACAACACTATTTCATATATATAATTGTGTTGAAGTGGTCAGAATTGAAAATCATAGTCATATGCTAGAAATTACGTGTTAAGTTGCGATTTTATGCATTTTTTAGTGTTTTTAGCACAAAATTTGGCACAGAACACTATTTTGAATAAATTATTGTAATGAAGCGGTTAGAATTTAAAATCATAGTAATATGCTAGAAATTACGTGTGAAGTTGCGATTTTATGCATTTTAAATCGTTTTTGGCACTTTTCCACATAAAGTAGCTCAAACTCGAATTGTTTTGCGCGAAACTTGCCACCCGACACTATTTGGTCTATATTATTGCATTAAAGTGGTTAGAATTTCAAATCATAGTCATATGCTAGAAATTACGTATTAAGTTGCGATTTTAAGGGTTTTTTTTTACCGTTTTTGGCACTTTTGCGCATAAAGTAGCTCAAACTTGGTTTGTTTTGCACGAAACTTGGCACAGAACATTATTTGGTATATATTATTGTGTTGAAGTGGTTAGAATTGAAAATTATAGTCATATGCTAGAAATTACGTGTTAAGTTGCAATTTTATGCCTTTTTAAGCGTTTTTGGCACTTTTGCGCATAAAGTAGCTCAAACTTGGTTTGTTTTGCGCGAAACTTGCCGCATAACACTATTTTGTCTATATTATTGCGTTGAAGTGGTTAGACTTGAAAATTATAGTCATTTACTACAAATTATGTGTTAAGTTTCGATTTTATGCGTTTTTAAGCGTTTTTGGCACTTTCGCGCTTAAAATAGCTCAAACTTATTTGGTTTTGCGCGAAACTTGCCACACAACACTATTTCGTCTATATTATTGCGTTGAAGTGGTTAGAATTGAAAATCATAGTCATACGCTAGAAATTACGTGTAAAGTTGCGATTTTAAGGGTTTTTAACCGTTTTTGGCACTTTTGCGCATAATGTAAATCAAACTTGGTTTGTTTTGCACGAAACATGGCACACAACACTATTTGGAATATATTATTGTGTTGAAGTGGATAGAATTGAAAATCATTGTTGAATGCTAGAAATTACGTGTTAAGTTGCGATTTTAAGGGTTTTTTAATTATTTTTGGCACTTTTGCGCATAAAGTAGCTCAAACTTGGTTTATTTTGCAGGAAACTTGGCACACAACACTATTTCATATATATAATTATGTTGAAGTGGTCAGAATTGAAATCCATAGTCATATGCTAGAAATTACGTGTTAAGTTGCGATTTTATGCGTTTTTAAGCGTTTTTAGCACTTTTGGCCATAAAAGTAACTCAAACTCGATTTGTTTTGCGCAAAACTTGCCACCCAACACTGTTTGGTCTATATTATTGCGTTTGAAGTGGTTAAAATAGAAAATAAGAGTCATATGCTTGAAATTGCGTGTTAAGTTGCGATTTTAATGGTTTCTAACTGTTTTTTGCACTTTTGCGCATAAAGTAGCTCGAACTTGGTTTGTTTTGCACTAAATTTGGCACAGAACACTATTTTGAATAAATTATTGTAATGACGTGGTTAAAATTGAAAATCGTAGTCATATGCTAGAAATTACGTGTTAAGTTGCGATTTTATGCATTTTAAATCGTTTTTGGCACTTTTGCACATAAAGTAGCTCAAACTCGAATTGTTTTGTGCGAAACTTGCCACCCGACACTATTTGGTCTACATTGTTGCATTGAAGTGGTTATTAGAATTGAATGTCATAGTCATATGCTAGAAATTACGTATTAAGTTGCGATTTTAAGGGTTTTTTTTTACCGTTTTTTGGCACTTTTGCGCATAAAGTAGCTCAAACTTTGTTTGTTTTGCACGAAACTTGGCACAGAACATTATTTGGTATATATTATTGTGTTGAAGTGGTTAGAATTGAAAATTATAGTCATATGCTAGAAATTATGTGTTAAGTTGCGATATTATGCCTTTTTAAGCATTTTTGGCACTTTTGCGCATAAAGTAGCTCAAACTTGGTTTGTTTTGCACGAAACTTGCCACATAACACTATTTTGTCTATATTATTGCGTTGAAGTGGTTAGACTTGAACATTATAGTCATTTACTACAAATTATGTGTTAAGTTGCGATTTTAAGGCTTTTTAACCGTTTTTTGCTTTTTTGCGCATAAAGTAGTTCAAACTTTGTTTGTTTTGTGCAAAACTTGCCACATAACACTATTTCGTATATATTATTATGTTGAAGTGGTTAGAATTGAAAATTATAGTCATATGCTAGAAATTACGTGTTAAGTTGCGATTTCAAGGGTTTTTAATCGTTTTTGGTACTTTTGCGCATAATGTTGCTCAAACTTTGTTTGTTTTGCACGAAACATGGCACACAACACTATTTGGAATATATTATTGTGTTGAAGTGAATAGAATTGAAAATCATTGTCGTATGCTAGAAATTACGTGATAAGTTGCGAATTTAAGTATTTTTGGCACTTTCGCACATAAAGTAGCTAAAACTTGGTTTATTTTGCAGGAAACTTGGCACACAACACTATTTCATATATATTATTATGTTGAAGTGGTCAGAATTGAAAATCATAGTCATATGCTAGAAATTACGTGTTAAGTTGCGATTTTTTGCGTTTTTAATGGTTTTTAGCACTTTTGCGCGTAAAAGTAACTCAAACTCGATTTGTTTTGCGCGAAACTTGCCACCCAACACTGTTTGGTCTATATTATTGCGTTGAAGTGGTTAAAATAGAAAATCATAGTCATATGCTTGAAATTGCGTGTTTAGTTGCGATTTTGAGGGTTTTTAACCGTTTTTGGCACTTTTGCGCATAATGTAGCTCAAACTTGGTTTGTCTAGCACGAAACTTGGCACTGAACATTATTTGGTATGTATTATTGTGTTGAAGTGGTTACAACTGAAAATCATAGTCATATGTTTGAAATTACGCGTTAAGTTCCCATTTTATGCGTTTTTAAGCGTTTTTGGCACTTTCGCGCTTAAAGTAACTCAAACTTGTTTTGTTTTGCGCGAAAATTGCCACACAACACTATTTCGTCTATATTATTGTGTTGAAGTGATTAGAATTGAAAATCATAGTCATATGCTAGAAATTACGTGTTAAGTTGCGATTTTAAGGGTTTTTTATCGTTTTTGGCACTTTTGCGCATAATATAAATCAAACTTGGTTTGTTTTGCACGAAACATGGCACACAACACTATTTGGAATATATTATTGTGTAGAAGTGGATAGAATTGAAAATCATTGTCGTATGCTAGAAATTACGTGTCAAGTTGCGATTTTATGGGTTTTAAGGTATTTTTGGCACTTTTGCGCATAAAGTAGCTCAAACTTTGTTTATTTTGCTCGAAACTTCGCACACAACACTATTTCATATATATAATTGTGTTGAAGTGGTTAGAATTGAAAATCATAGTCATATGCTAGAAATTACGTGTTAAGTTGCGATTTTATGCGTTTTTAAGCGTTTTAAGCACTTTGGCGCATAAAAGTAACTCAAACTCGATTTGTTTTGCGCAAAACTTGCCACCCAACACTGTTTGGTCTATATTATTGCGTTGAAGAGCTTAAAATAGAAAATCATAGTCATATGCTTGAAATTGCGTGTTAAGTTGCTATTTTAAGGGTTTTTATTCGTTTTTTACACTTTTGCGCATAAAGTAGCCCGAACTTGGTTTGTTTTGCACGAAATTTGGCACAGAACACTATTTGGAATAAATTATTGTAATCAATTGGCTAGAATTTAAAATCATAGTCATATGCTAGAAATTACGTGTTAAGTTGCGATTTTATGCGTTTTTAATCGTTTTTGGCACTTTTGCACATAAAGTAGCTCAAACTCGAATTGTTTTTGCGCGAAACTTGCCACCCGACACTATTTGGTCTATATTATTGCATTGAAGTGGTTTAAAATTGAAAATCATAGTCATATGCTAGAAATTACGTATTAAGTTGCGATTTTAAGGGTTTTTTTTTTACCGTTTTTGGCACTTTTGCGCATAAAGTAGCTCAAACTTGGTTTGTTTTGCACGAAACTTGGCACAGAACATTATTTGGTAGATATTATTGTGTTGAAGTTGTTATAATTGAAAATTATAGTCATATGCTAGAAATTACGTGTTAAGTTGCGATTTTATGCCTTTTTAAGCGTTTTTGGCAGTTTTGCGCATAAAGTAGCTCAAACTTGGTTTGTTTTGCGCGAAACTTGCCACATAACACTATTTTGTCTATATTATTGCGTTGAAGTGGTTAGACTTGAAAATTATAGTCATTTACTACAAATTATGTGTTAAGTTGCGATTTTAAGGCTTTTTAACCTTTTTTGGCTTTTTTGCGCATAAAGTAGCTCAAACTTTGTTTGTTTTGTGCAAAACTTGCCACATAACACTATTTCGTCTTATTATTACGTTGAAGTGGTTAGAATTGAAAATTATAGTCATATGCTACAAATTACGTGTTAAGTTGCGATTTTGTGGGTTTTTAATCGTTTTTTCGCACCTTTGCGCATAAAGTAGCTCAAACTTGGTTTGTTTTTCTCGAAACTTCGCACACAACGCTATTTGGAATAAATTATTGTGTTCAAGTGGTTAGAATTGAAAATCATAGTAATATGCTAGAAATTAGGTGTTAAGTTACGATTTTAAGGGTTTTTTTATCGTTTTTGGCACTTTCGCGCATAAAGTAGCTCAAACTTGGTTTATTTTGCAGGAAACTTGCACACAACACTATTTGGAATATATTATTGTGTTTGAAGTGGACATAATTGAAAATCATTGTCGTATGCTAGAAATTACGTGTTAAGTTGCGAATTTAAGGGTTTTTAAGTATTTTTTGGCACTTTCGCGCATAAAATACCTCAAACTTGGTTTATTTTTGCAGGGAAACTTGGCACACAACACTATTTTATATATATTATTGTGTTGAAGTGGTCAGACTTGAAAATCATAGTCATATGCTAAAAATTACGTGTTAAGTTGCGATTTTATGCGTTTTTTAAGCGTTTTTAGCACTTTTGCGCGTAAAATTAACTCAAACTCTATTTGTTTTGCGCGAAACTTGCTACCCAACACTGTTTGGTCTATATTATTGCGTTGAAGTGGTTAAAATAGAAAATCATAATCATATACTTCAAATTGCGTTTTTAACCGTTTTTTGACACTTTTACGCATAATGTAGCTCAAACTTTGTTTGTCTAGCACGAAACTTGACACTGAACATTATTTGGTATATATTATTGTGTTGAAGTGGTTACAATTGAAAATCATAGTCATATGTTAGAAATTACGAGTTAAGTTCCGATTTTATGCGTTTTTTAAGCGTTTTTGGCACTTTCGCGGTTAAAGTAGCTCAAACTTGTTTTGTTTTGCGCGAAACTTGCCAAACAACACTATTTCGTCTATATTATTGCGTTGAAGTGGTTAGAATTGAATATCATAGTCATACGCTTGAAATTACGTGTTAAGTTGCGATTTTTAAAGGTTTTTAACCGTTTTTGGCACTTTTGCGCATAATGTAAATCAAACTTGGTTTGTTTTGCACGAAACATGGCACACAACACTATTTGGAATATATTATTGTGTTGAAGTGGATAGAATTGAAAATCATTGTCGAATGCTAGAAATTACGTGTTAAGTTGCGATTTTAAGGGTTTTTAATTATTTTTGGCACTTTTGCGCATAAAGTAGCTCAAACTTGGTTTATTTTGCAGGAAACTTGGCACACAACACTCTTTCATATATATTATTGTGTTGAAGTGGTCAGAATTGAAAATCATTGTCATATGCTAGAAATTACGTGTTAAGTTGCGATTTTTTGCATTTTTAAGCGTTTTTAGCACTTTTGCGCGTAAAAGTAACTCAAACTCGATTTGTTTTTCGCGAAACTTGCCACCAACCACTGTTTGGTCTATATTATTCCGTTGAAGTGGATTAAAATAGAAAATCATAGTCATATACTTGAAATTGCGTGTTAAGTTCCAATTTTAAGGGGTTTTTAACCGTTTTTGGCAATTTTGCGCATAATGTAGCTCAAACTTGGTTTGTATAGCACGAAACTTGGCACTGAACATTATTTGGTATATATTAATGTGTTGAAGTGGTTACAATTGAAAATCATAGTCATATGTTTGAAATTACGCGTTAAGTTCCGATTTTTATGCGTTTTTAATCGTTTTTGGCACTTTCGCGCTTAAAGTAGCTCAAACTTGCTTTGTTTTGCGCGAAACTTGCCACACAACACTATTTCGTCTATATTATTGCGTTGAAGTGGTTAGAATTGAAAATCATAGTCATACGCTAGAAATTACGTGTAAAGTTGCGATTTTTAAGGGTTTTTTAACCGTTTTTGGCACTTTTGCGCATAATGTAAATCAAACTTGGTTTGTTTTGCACGAAACATGGCACACAACACTATTTGGAATATATTATTGTGTTGAAGTGGATAGACTTGAAAATCATTGTCGAATGCTAGAAATTACGTGTTAAGTTGCAATTTTAAGGGTTTTTAATTATTTTTGGCACTTTTGCGCATAAAGTAGCTCAAACTTGGTTTTATTTTGCAGGAAACTTGGCACACAACACTATTTCATATATATTATTGTGTTGAAGTGGTCAGAATTGAAAATCATAGTCATATGCTAGAAATTACGTGTTAAGTTGCGATTTTTTGCATTTTTAAGCGTTTTTAGCACTTTTGCGCGTAAAAGTAACTCAAACTCGATTTGTTTTTCGTGGAAACTTGCCACCAACCACTGTTTGGTCTATATTATTCCGTTTGAAGTGGTTAAAAATAGAAAATCATAGTCATATGCTTGAAATTGCGTGTGTTAAGTTGCAATTTTAAGGGTTTTTAACCGTTTTTTGGCAATTTTGCGCATAATGTAGCTCAAAACTTGGCACACAACACTATTTCATATATATAATTGTGTTGAAGTGGTCAGAATTGAAAATCATAGTCATATGCTAGAAATTACGTGTTAAGTTGCGATTTTATGCGTTTTTAAGCGTTTTTAGCACTTTTGCCCATAAAAGTAACTCAAACTCGATTTGTTTTGCGCAAAACTTGCCACCCAACACTGTTTGGTCTATATTATTGCGTTGAAGTGGTTAAAATAGAAAATAAGAGTCATATGCTTGAAATTGCGTGTTAAGTTGCGATTTTAAGAGTTTCTAACCGTTTTTTGCACTTTTGCGCATAAAGTAGCTCGAACTTGGTTTGTTTTGCACAAAATTTGGCACAGAACACTATTTTGAATAAATTATTGTAATGAAGCGGTTAGAATTTAAAATCATAGTAATATGCTAGAAATTACGTGTGAAGTTGCGATTTTATGCATTTTAAATCGTTTTTGGCACTTTTCCACATAAAGTAGCTCAAACTCGAATTGTTTTGCGCGAAACTTGCCACCCGACACTATTTGGTCTATATTATTGCATTAAAGTGGTTAGAATTTCAAATCATAGTCATATGCTAGAAATTACGTATTAAGTTGCGATTTTAAGGGTTTTTTTTACCGTTTTTGGCACTTTTGCGCATAAAGTAGCTCAAACTTGGTTTGTTTTGCACGAAACTTGGCACAGAACATTATTTGGTATATATTATTGTGTTGAAGTGGTTAGAATTTAAAATTATAGTCATATGCTAGAAATTACGTGTTAAGTTGCGATTTTATGCCTTTTTAAGCGTTTTTGGCACTTTTGCGCGTAAAGTAGCTCAAACTTGGTTTGTTTTGCGCGAAACTTGCCGCATAACACTATTTTGTCTATATTATTGCGTTGAAGTGGTTAGACTTGAAAATTATAGTCATTTACTACAAATTATGTGTTAAGTTTCGATTTTATGCGTTTTTAAGCGTTTTTGGCACTTTCGCGCTTAAAGTAGCTCAAACTTGTTTGGTTTTGCGCGAAACTTGCCACACAACACTATTTCGTCTATATTATTGCGTTGAAGTGGTTAGAATTGAAAATCATAGTCATACGCTAGAAATTACGTGTAAAGTTGCGATTTTAAGGGTTTTTAACCGTTTTTGGCACTTTTGCGCATATGCGCATAATGTAAATCAAACTTGGTTTGTTTTGCACGAAACATGGCACACAACACTATTGGAATATATTATTGTGTTGAAGTGGATAGAATTGAAAATCATTGTCGAATGCTAGAAATTACGTGTTAAGTTGCGATTTTAAGGGTTTTTAATTATTTTTTGGCACTTTTGCGCATAAAGTAGCTCAAACTTGGTTTATTTTGCAGGAAACTTGGCACACAACACTATTTCATATATATAATTATGTTGAAGTGGTCAGAATTGAAAATCCATAGTCATATGCTAGAAATTACGTGTTAAGTTGCGATTTTATGCGTTTTTAAGCGTTTTTAGCACTTTTGGCCATAAAAGTAACTCAAACTCGATTTGTTTTGCGCAAAACTTGCCACCCAACACTGTTTGGTCTATAATTATTGCGTTGAAGTGGTTAAAATAGAAAATAAGAGTCATATGCTTGAAATTGCGTGTTAAGTTGCGATTTTAATGGTTTCTAACTGTTTTTTGCACTTTTGCGCATAAAGTAGCTCGAACTTGGTTTCTTTTGCACTAAATTTGGCACAGAACACTATTTTGAATAAATTATTGTAATGACGTGGTTAAAATTGAAAATCGTAGTCATATGCTAGAAATTACGTGTTAAGTTGCGATTTTATGCATTTTAAATCGTTTTTGGGCACTTTTGCACATAAAGTAGCTCAAACTCGAATTGTTTTGTGCGAAACTTGCCACCCGACCACTATTAGAATTGAATATCATAGTCATATGCTAGAAATTACGTATTAAGTTGCGATTTTAAGGGGTTTTTTTTTACCGTTTTTGGCACTTTTGCGCATAAAGTAGCTCAAACTTTGTTTGTTTTGCACGAAAACTTGGCACAGAACATTATTTGGTATATATTATTGTGTTGAAGTGGTTAGAATTGAAAATTATAGTCATATGCTAGAAATTATGTTGTTAAGTTGCGATATTATGCCTTTTTAAGCATTTTTGGCACTTTTGCGCATAAAGTAGCTCAAAGTTGGTTTGTTTTGCGCGAAAACTTGCCACATAACACTATTTTGTCTATATTATTGCGTTGAAGTGGTTAGGACTTGAAAATTATAGTCATTTACTACAAATTATGTGTTAAGTTGCGATTTTAAGGCTTTTTAACCGTTTTTTTTGCTTTTTTGCGCATAAAGTAGTTCAAACTTTGTTTGTTTTGTGCAAAACTTGCCACATAACACTATTTCGTCTATATTATTATGTTGAAGTGGTTAGAATTGAAAATTATAGTCCATATGCTAGAAATTACGTGTTAAGTTGCGATTTCAAGGGTTTTTAATCGTTTTTGGTACTTTTGCGCATAATGTTGCTCAAACTTTGTTTGTTTTGCACGAAACATGGCACACAACACTATTTGGAATATATTATTATGTTGAAGTGAATAGAATTGAAAATCATTGTCGTATGCTAGAAATTACGTGATAAGTTGCGAATTTAAGTATTTTTGGCACTTTCGCGCATAAAGTAGCTAAAACCTTGGTTTATTTTGCAGGAAACTTGGCACACAACACTATTTTCATATATATTATTATGTTGAAGTGGTCAGAATTGAAAATCATAGTCATATGCTAGAAATTACGTGTTAAGTTGCCATTTTTTTGCGTTTTTAATGGTTTTTAGCACTTTTGCGCGTAAAAGTAACTCAAACTCGATTTGTTTTTCGCGAAACTTGCCCACCAACCACTGTTTGGTCTATATTATTGCGTTGAAGTGGTTAAAATAGAAAATCATAGTCATATGCTTGAAATTGCGTGTTAAGTTGCGATTTTGAGGGTTTTTAACCGTTTTTTGGCACTTTTGGCGCATAATGTAGCTCAAACTTGGTTTGTATAGCACGAAACTTAGCACTGAACATTATTTGGGTATATATTATTGTGTTGAAGTGGTTACAATTGAAAATCATAGTCATATGTTAGAAATTACGCGTTAAGTTTCGATTTTATGCGTTTTAATCGTTTTTGGCACTTTCGCGCTTAAAGTAGCTCAAACTTGATTTCTTTTGCGCGAAACCTTGCCACACAACACTATTTCATCTATATCATTGCGTTGAAAGTGGTTGGAATTGAAAATCATAGTCCTACGCTAGAAATTACGTGTAAAAGTTGCGATTTTAAGGGTTTTTAACCGTTTTTGGCACTTTTGCGCATAATGTAAATCAAACTTGGTTTGTTTTGCACGAAACATGGCACACAACACTATTTGGAATATATTATTTGTGTTGAAGTGGATAGAATTGAAAATTCATTGTCGAATGCTAGAAAATTACGTGTTAAGTTGCGATTTTAAGGGTTTTTAATTATTTTTGGCACTTTTGCGCATAAAGTAGCTCAAACTTGGGTTTATTTGCAGGAAACCTTGGCACACAACACTATTTCATATATATAATTGTGTTGAAGTGGTCAGAATTGAAAAATCATAGTCATATGCTAGAAAATTACGTGTTAAGTTGCGATTTTTATGCGGTTTTTAAGCGTTTTTTAGCACTTTTGGCCATAAAAGTAACTCAAACTCGATTTGTTTTTGCGCAAAACTTGCCACCCAACACTGTTTTGGTCTATATTATTGCGTTGAAGTGGTTTAAAATAGAAAATAAGAGTCATATGCTTGAAATTGCGTGTTAAGTTGCGATTTTTAATGGTTTTTAACCGTTTTTTTTGCACTTTTTGCGCATAAAGTAGCTCGAACTTGGTTTGTTTTGCACTAAATTTGGCACAGAACACTATTTTGAATAAATTATTGTAATGAAGTGGTTAAAATTGAAAATCATAGTCATAGTCATATGCTAGAAATTACGTGTTAAGTTGCGATTTTATGCATTTTAAATCGTTTTTGGCACTTTTGCACATAAAGTAGCTCAAACTCGAATTGTTTTGTGCGAAACTTGCCACCCGACACTATTTTGATCTATATTGTTGCATTGAAGTGGTTATTAGAATTGAATATCATAGTCATATGCTAGAAATTACGTATTAAGTTGCGATTTTAAGGGTATTTTTTACCGTTTTTGGCACTTTTGCGCATAAAGTAGCTCAAACTTTGTTTGTTTTGCACGAACTTGGCACAGAACATTATTTGGTATATATTATTGTGTTGAAGTGGTTAGAATTGAAAATTATAGTCATATGCTAGAAATTATGTGTTAAGTTGCGATATTATGCCTTTTTAAGCATTTTTGGCACTTTTGCGCATAAAGTAGCTCAAAGTTGGTTTGTTTTGCGCGAAACTTGCCACATAACACTATTTTGTCTATATTATTGCGTTGAAGTGGTTAGACTTGAAAATTATAGTCATTTACTACAAATTATGTGTTAAGTTGCGATTTTAAGGCTTTTGAACCGTTTTTTTTGCTTTTTTGCGCATAAAGTAGTTCAAACTTTGTTTGTTTTGTGCAAAACTTGCCACATAACACTATTTCGTCTATATTATTATGTTGAAGTGGTTAGAATTGAAAATTATAGTCATATGCTAGAAATTACGTGTTAAGTTGCGATTTCAAGGGTTTTTAATCGTTTTTGGTACTTTTGCGCATAATGTTGCTCAAACTTTGTTTGTTTTGCACGAAACATGGCACACAACACTATTTGGAATATATTATTATGTTGAAGTGAATAGAATTGAAAAATCATTGTCGTATGCTAGAAATTACGTGATAAGTTGCGAATTTAAGTATTTTTGGCACTTTCGCGCATAAAGTAGCTAAAACTTGGTTTATTTTGCAGGAAACTTGGCACACAACACTATTTCATATATATTATTATGTTGAAGTGGTCAGAATTGAAAATCATAGTCATATGCTAGAAATTACGTGTTAAGTTGCCATTTTTTGCGTTTTTAATGGTTTTTAGCACTTTTGCGCGTAAAAGTAACTCAAACTCGATTTGTTTTTCGCGAAACTTGCCACCAACCACTGTTTGGTCTATATTATTGCGTTGAAGTGGTTAAAATAGAAAATCATAGTCATATGCCTTGAAAATTGCGTGTTAAGTTGCGATTTTGAGGGTTTTTAACCGTTTTTGGCACTTTTGCGCATAATGTAGCTCAAACTTGGTTTGTATAGCACGAAACTTAGCACTGAACATTATTTGGTATATATTATTGTGTTGAAGTGGTTACAATTGAAAATCATAGTCATATGTTAGAAATTACGCGTTAAGTTTCGATTTTATGCGTTTTTAATCGTTTTTGGCACTTTCGCGCTTAAAGTAGCTCAAACTTGATTTCTTTTGCGCGAAAACTTGCCACACAACACTATTTCGTCTATATTATTGCGTTGAAGTGGTTAGAATTGAAAATCATAGTCATACGCTAGAAATTACGTGTAAAGTTGCGATTTTAAGGGTTTTTTAACCGTTTTTTGGCACTTTTGCGGCATAATGTAAATCAAAACTTGGTTTGTTTTGCACGAAA
>NC_080049.1:13294305-13335527 GCF_026212465.1 Amaranthus tricolor | reverse complement strand
GTATGATTTTCAATTCTAACCACTTCAACACAATAACATATTCCAAATAGTGTTGTGTGCCATGTTTCATGCAAAACAAACCAAGTTTGAGCTACATTATGCGCAAAAGTGCCAAAAACGGTTAAAAACCCTTAAAATCGCAACTTAACACTTAATTTCTAGCATATGACTATGATTTTCAATTCTAACCACTTCAACGCAATATATTATTCCAAATAGTGTTGTGTGCGAAGTTTCGAGCAAAAGAAACCAAGTTAGATCTACTTTATGCGCAAAAGTGCGAAAAACGATTAAGAACCTTTAAAATCGCAACTTAACACGTAATTTCTAGCATATGACTATAATTTTCAATTCTAACCACTTCAACGCAATAATATAGACGAAATAGTGTTATGTGGCAAGTTTTGCAAAAAACAAACAAAGTTTTGAGCTACTTTATGCGCAAAAAAGCCAAAACGGTTTAAAAACCCTTAAAATCGCAACTTAACACGTAATTTCTAGCATGATGACTATGATTTTCAATTCTAACCACTTCAACGCAATATATTATTCCAAATAGTGTTGTGTGCGAAGTTTCGAGCAAAAGAAACCAAGTTTGATCTACTTTATGCGCAAAAGTGCGAAAAACGATTAAAAACCCTTAAAATCGCAACTTAACACGTAATTTCTATCATATGACTATAATTTTCAATTCTAACCACCTTCAACGCAATAATATAGACGAAATTTTGTTATGTGGCAAGTTTTGCACAAAATAAACAAAGTTTGAGCTACTTTATGCGCAAAAAAGCCAAAAACGGTTAAAAACCCTTAAAATCGCAACTTAACACTTAATTTCTAGCATATGACTATGATATTCAATTCTAACCACTTCAATGCAATAATATAGACGAAATAGTGTTGTGTGGCAAGTTTCACGCAAAACGAAACAAGTTTGAGCTATTTTAAGCGCAAGAGTGCCAAAAAAGCTTAAAAACACACTAAAATCAGAACTTAACACGTAATTTCTAGCATAAGACTATGATTTTCAATTCTAACTACTTCAACGCAATATATTATTCCAAATAGTGTTGTGTGGGAAGTTTCGAGCAAAAGAAACCAAGTTAGATCTACTTTATGCGCAAAAGTGCGAAAAAACGATTAAAAACCCTTAAAATCGCAACTTAACACGTAATTTCTATCATATGACTATAATTTTCAATTCTAACCACTTCAACGCAATAATATAGACGAAATTTTGTTATGTGGCAAGTTTTGCACAAAATAAACAAAGTTAGAGCTACTTTATGCGCAAAAAAAGCCAAAAACGGTTAAAAACCCTTAAAATTGCAACTTAACACGTAATTTCTAGCATATGACTATAATTTTCAATTCTGACCACTTCAACGAAATAATATAGACGAAATTTTGTTATATGGCAAGTTTTTGCACAAAACAAACAAAGTTTGAGCTACTTTATGCGCAAAAAAAGCCAAAAACGGTTAAAAACCCTTAAAATCGCAACTTAACACTTAATTTCTAGCATATGACTATGATTTTCAATTCTAACCACTTCAACGCAATAATAAAGACGAAATAGTGTTGTGTGGCAAGTTTCGCGGAAAACGAAACAAGTTTGACCTATTTTAAGCGCAAAAGTGCCAAAAAAGCTTAAAAACACATAAAATCAGGAACTTAACACGTAATTTCTAGCATAAGACTATGATTTTCAATTCTAACCACTTCAACGCAATATATTATTCCAAATAGTGTTGTGTGCGAAGTTTCGAGCAAAAAGAAACCAAGTTTGATCTACTTTATGCGCAAAAGTGCGAAAAACGATTAAAAACCCTTAAAATCGCAACTTAACACGTAATTTCTAGCATATGACTATAATTTTCAATTCTAACCACTTCAACGCAATAATATAGACGAAATAGTGTTATGTGGCAAGTTTTGCAAAAAACAAACAAAGTTTGAGCTACTTTATGCGCAAAAAAGCCAAAAACGGTTAAAAACCCTTAAAATCGCAACTTAACACGTAATTTCTAGCATATGACTATGATTTTCAATTCTAACCACTTCAACGCAATATATTATTCCAAATAGTGTTGTGTGCGAAGTTTCGAGCAAAAGAAACCAAGTTTGATCTACTTTATGCGCAAAAGTGCGAAAAATGATTAAAAACCCTTAAAATCGCAACTTAACACGTAATTTCTATCATATGACTATAATTTTCAATTTTAACCACTTCAACGCAATAATATAGACGAAATTTTGTTATGTGGCAAGTTTTGCACAAAATAAACAAAGTTTGAGCTACTTTATGCGCAAAAAAGCCAAAAACGGTTAAAAACCCTTAAATCTCAACTTAACACTTAATTTCTAGCATATGACTATGATATTCAATTCTAACCACTTCAATGCAATAATATAGACGAAATAGTGTTGTGTGGCAAGTTTCACGCAAAACGAAACAAGTTTGAGCTATTTTAAGCGCAAGAGTGCCAAAAAAGCTTAAAAACACATAAAATCAGAACTTAACACGTAATTTCTAGCATAAGGACTATGATTTTCAATTCTAACTACTTCAACGCAATATATTATTCCAAATAGTGTTGTGTGGGAAGTTTCGAGCAAAAGAAACCAAGTTAGATCTACTTTATGCGCAAAAGTGCGAAAAAAACGATTAAAAACCCTTAAAATCGCAACTTAACACTTAATTTCTAGCATATGACTATGATTTTCAATTCTAACCATTTCAACGCAATAATATAGACGAAATAGTGTTGTGTGGCAATTTTCGCGCAAAACGAAACAAGTTTGAGCTATTTTAAGCGCGATAGTGCCAAAAAACGCTTAAAAACACATAAAATCGGAACTTAACACGTAATTTCTAGCATATGAGTATGATTTTCAATTCTAACCACTTCAACACAATAACATATTCCAAATAGTGTTGTGTGCCATGTTTCATGCAAAACAAACCAAGTTTGAGCTACATTATGCGCAAAAGTGCCAAAAACGGTTAAAAACCCTTAAAATCGCAACTTAACACTTAATTTCTAGCATATGACTATGATTTTCAATTCTAACCACTTCAACGCAATATATTATTCCAAATAGTGTTGTGTGCGAAGTTTCGAGCAAAGGAAACCAAGTTAGATCTACTTTATGCGCAAAAGTGCGAAAAAACGATTAAGAACCTTTAAAATCGCAACTTAACACGTAATTTCTAGCATATGACTATAATTTTCAATTCTAACCACTTCAACGCAATAATATAGACGAAATAGTGTTATGTGGCAAGTTTTGCAAAAAACAAACAAAGTTTGAGCTACTTTATGCGCAAAAAAGCCAAAAACGGTTAAAAACCCTTAAAATCGCAACTTAACACGTAATTTCTAGCATATGACTATGATTTTCAATT
The DNA here is from genome assembly GCF_026212465.1 of Amaranthus tricolor. Lineage (NCBI taxonomy): Eukaryota > Viridiplantae > Streptophyta > Magnoliopsida > Caryophyllales > Amaranthaceae > Amaranthus > Amaranthus tricolor. Next base: position 13,332,118 of record NC_080049.1, on the reverse strand, counting down.
CTAACCACTTCAACGCAATATATTATTCCAAATAGTGTTGTGTGCGAAGTTTCGAGCAAAAGAAACCAAGTTTGATCTACTTTATGCGCAAAAGTGCGAAAAACGATTTAAAAACCCTTAAAATCGCAACTTAACACGTAATTTCTATCATATGACTATAATTTTCAATTCTAACCACTTCAACGCAATAATATAGACGAAATTTGTTATGTGGAAAGTTTTTGCACAAAATAAACAAAGTTTGAGCTACTTTATGCGCAAAAAAGCCAAAAAACGGTTAAAAACCCTTAAAATCGCAACTTAACACTTAATTTCTAGCATATGACTATGATATTCAATTCTAACCACTTCAATGCAATAATATAGACGAAATAGTGTTGTGTGGCAAGTTTTCACGCAAAACGAAACAAGTTTGAGCTATTTTAAGCGCAAGAGTGCCAAAAAAGCTTAAAAACACATAAAATCAGAACTTAACCACGTAATTTCTAGCATAAGACTATGATTTTCAATTCTAACTACTTCAACGCAATGATATTATTCCAAATAGTGTTGTGTGGGAAGTTTCGAGCAAAAGAAACCAAGTTAGATCTACTTTATGCGCAAAAGTGCGAAAAACGATTAAAAACCCTTAAAATCGCAACTTAACACGTAATTTCTATCATATGACTATAATTTTCAATTCTAACCACTTCAACGCAATAATATAGACGAAATTTTGTTATGTGGCAAGTTTTGCACAAAATAAACAAAGTTAGAGCTACTTTATGCGCAAAAAAGCCAAAAACGGTTAAAAACCCTTAAAATTGCAACTTAACACGTAATTTTCTAGCATATGACTATAATTTTCAATTCTGACCACTTCAACGCAATAATATAGACGAAATTTTGTTATATGGCAAGTTTTGCACAAAACAAACAAAGTTTGAGCTACTTTATGCGCAAAAAAGCCAAAAACGGTTAAAAACCCTTAAAATCGCAACTTAACACTTAATTTCTAGCATATGACTATGATTTTCAATTCTAACCACTTCAACGCAATAATAAAGACGAAATAGTGTTGTGTGGCAAGTTTCGCGGAAAACGAAACAAGTTTGACCTATTTTAAGCGCAAAAGTGCCAAAAAAGCTTAAAAACACATAAAATCAGAACTTAACACGTAATTTCTAGCATAAGACTATGATTTTCAATTCTAACCACTTCAACGCAATATATTATTCCAAATAGTGTTGTGTGCGAAGTTTCGAGCAAAAGAAACCAAGTTTGATCTACTTTATGCGCAAAAGTGCGAAAAACGATTAAAAACCCTTAAAATCGCAACTTAACACGTAATTTCTAGCATATGACTATAATTTTCAATTCTAACCACTTCAACGCAATAATATAGAAGAAATAGTGTTATGTGGCAAGTTTTTCAAAAAACAAACAAAGTTTGAGCTACTTTATGCGCAAAAAAGCCAAAAAACGGTTAAAAACCCTTAAAATCGCAACTTAACACGTAATTTCTAGCATATGACTATGATTTTCAATTCTAACCACTTCAACGCAATATATTATTCCAAATAGTGTTGTGTGCGAAGTTTCGAGCAAAAGAAACCAAGTTTGATCTACTTTATGCGCAAAAGTGCGAAAAAACGATTAAAAACCCTTAAAATCGCAACTTAACACGTAATTTCTATTATATGACTATAATTTTCAATTCTAACCACTTCAACGCAATAATATAGACGAAATTTTGTTATGTGGCAAGTTTTGCACAAAATAAACAAAGTTTGAGCTACTTTATGCGCAAAAAAAGCCAAAAAACGGTTAAAAACCCTTAAAATCGCAACTTAACACTTAATTTCTAGCATATGACTATGATATTCAATTCTAACCACTTCAATGCAATAATATAGACGAAATAGTGTTGTGTGGCAAGTTTCACGCAAAACGAAACAAGTTTGAGCTATTTTAAGCGCAAAAGTGCCAAAAAAGCTTAAAAACACATAAAATCAGAACTTAACACGTAATTTCTAGCATAAGACTATGATTTTCAATTCTAACCACTTCAACGCAATATATTATTCCAAATAGTGTTGTGTGGGAAGTTTCGAGCAAAAGAAACCAAGTTTGATCTACTTTATGCGCAAAAGTGCGAAAAACGATTAAAAACCCTTAAAATCGCAACTTAACACGTAATTTCTATCATATGACTATAATTTTCAATTCTAACCACTTCAACGCAATAATATAGACGAAATTTTGTTATGTGGCAAGTTTTGCACAAAACAAACAAAGTTTGAGCTACTTTATGCGCAAAAAAGCCAAAAACGGTTAAAAACCCTTAAAATCACAACTTAACACTTAATTTCTAGCATATGACTATGATTTTCAATTCTAACCACTTCAACGCAATAATAAAGACGAAATAGTGTTGTGTGGCAAGTTTCGCAGAAAACGAAACAAGTTTGAGCTATTTTAAGCGCAAAAGTGCCAAAAAAGCTTAAAAACACATAAAATCAGAACTTAACATGTAATTTCTAGCATAAGACTATGATTTTCAATTCTAACCACTTCAACGCAATATATTATTCCAAATAGTGTTGTGTGCGAAGTTTCGAGCAAAAGAAACCAAGTTTGATCTACTTTATGCGCAAAAGTGCGAAAAAACGATTAAAAACCCTTAAAATCGCAACTTAACACATAATTTCTAGCATATGACTATAATTTTCAATTCTAACCACTTCAACGCAATAATATAGACGAAATTCTGTTATGTGGCAAGTTTTGCACAAAACAAACAAAGTTTGAGCTACTTTATGCGCAAAAAAGCCAAAAACGGTTAAAAACCCTTAAAATCGCAACTTAACACTTAATTTCTAGCATATGACTATGATTTTCAATTCTAACCACTTCAACGCAATAATATAGACGAAATAGTGTTGTGTGGCAATTTTCGCGCAAAACGAAACAAGTTTGAGCTATTTTAAGCGCGATAGTGCCAAAAAACGCTTAAAAACACATAAAATCGGAACTTAACACGTAATTTCTAGCATATGACTATGATTTTCAATTCTAACCACTTCAACACAATAACATATTCCAAATAGTGTTGTGTGCCATGTTTCATGCAAAACAAACCAAGTTTGAGCTACATTATGCGCAAAAGTGCCAAAAACGGTTAAAAACCCTTAAAATCGCAACTTAACGCAATATATTAATCCAAATAGTGTTGTGTGCGAAGTTTCGAGCAAAAGAAACCAAGTTAGATCTACTTTATGCGCAAAAGTGCGAAAAAACGATTAAGAACCTTTAAAATCGCAACTTAACACGTAATTTCTAGCATATGACTATAATTTTCAATTCTAACCACTTCAACGCAATAATATAGACGAAATAGTGTTATGTGGCAAGTTTTGCAAAAAACAAACAAAGTTACTTTATGCGCAAAAAAGCCAAAAACGGTTAAAAACCCTTAAAATCGCAACTTAACACGTAATTTCTAGCATATGACTATGATTTTCAATTCTAACCACTTCAACGCAATATATTATTCCAAATAGTGTTGTGTGCGAAGTTTCGAGCAAAAGAAACCAAGTTTGATCTACTTTATGCGCAAAAGTGCGAAAAACGATTAAAAACCCTTAAAATCGCAACATAACACGTAATTTCTATCATATGACTATAATTTTCAATTCTAACCACTTCAACGCAATAATATAGACGAAATTTTGTTATGTGGCAAGTTTTGCACAAAATAAACAAAGTTTGAGCTACTTTATGCGCAAAAAAGCCAAAAACGGTTAAAAACCCTTAAAATCGCAACTTAACACTTAATTTCTAGCATATGACTATGATATTCAATTCTAACCACTTCAATGCAATAATATAGACGAAATAGTGTTGTGTGGCAAGTTTCACGCAAAACGAAACAAGTTTGAGCTATTTTAAGCGCAAAAGTGCCAAAAAAGCTTAAAAACACATAAAATCAGAACTTAACACGTAATTTCTAGCATAAGACTATGATTTTCAATTCTAACCACTTCAACGCAATATATTATTCCAAATAGTGTTGTGTGCGAAGTTTCGAGCAAAAGAAACCAAGTTTGATCTACTTTATGCGCAAAAGTGCGAAAAACGATTAAAAACCCTTAAAATCGCAACTTAACACGTAATTTCTATCATATGACTATAATTTTCAATTCTAACCACTTCAACGCAATAATATAGACGAAATTTTGTTATGTGGCAAGTTTTGCACAAAACAAACAAAGTTTGAGCTACTTTATGCGCAAAAAAGCCAAAAACGGTTAAAAACCCTTAAAATCGCAACTTAACACGTAATTTCTAGCATATGACTATGATTTTCAATTCTAACCACTTCAACGCAATAATATAGACGAAATAGTGTTGTGTGGCAAGTTTCGCGCAAAACGAAACAAGTTTGAGCTATTTTAAGCGCAAAAGTGCCAAAAAAGCTTAAAAACACATAAAATCGAAACTTAACACGTAATTTCTAGCATAAGACTATGATTTTCAATTCTAACCACTTCAACACAATAATATATTCCAAATAGTGTTGTGTGCCATGTTTCATGCAAAACAAACCAAGTTTGAGCTACATTATGCGCAAAAGTGCCAAAAACGGTTAAAAACCCTTAAAATCGCAACTTAACACGTAATTTCTAGCATATGACTATAATTTTCAATTCTAACCACTTCAACGCAATAATATAGACGAAATTTTGTTATGTGGCAAGTTTTGCACAAAACAAACAAAGTTTGCTACTTTATGCGCAAAAAAGCCAAAAACGGTTAAAAACCCTTAAAATCGCAACTTAACACTTAATTTCTAGCATATGACTATGATTTTCAATTCTAACCACTTCAACGCAATAATATAGACGAAATAGTGTTGTGTGGCAAGTTTCGCGCAAAACGAAACAAGTTTGAGCTATTTTAAGCGCAAAAGTGCCAAAAAAGCTTAAAAACACATAAAATCGAAACTTAACACGTAATTTCTAGCATAAGACTATGATTTTTAATTCTAACCACTTCAACGCAATATATTATTCCAAATAGTGTTGTGTGCGAAGTTTCGAGCAAAAGAAACCAAGTTTGATCTACTTTATGCGCAAAAGTGCGAAAAACGATTAAAAACCCTTAAAATCGCAACTTAACACGTAATTTCTAACATATGACTATGATTTTCAATTCTAACCACTTCAACGCAATAATATAGACGAAATTTTTTTATGTGGCAAGTTTTGCACAAAACAAACAAAGTTTGAGCTACTTTATGCGCAAAAAAGCCAAAAATGGTTAAAAACCCTTAAAATCGCAACTTAACACGTAATTTCTAGCATATGACTATGATTTTCAATTCTAACCACTTAAACGCAATAATATAGACGAAATAGTGTTGTGTGGCAAGTTTCGCGCGAAACGAAAGAAGTTTGAGCTATTTTAAGCGCAAAAGTGCCAAAAAAGCTTAAAAACACATAAAATCGAAACTTAACACGTAATTTCTAGCATAAGACTATGATTTTTAATTCTAACCACTTCAACGCAATATATTATTCCAAATAGTGTTGTGTGCGAAGTTTCGAGCAAAAGAAACCAAGTTTGATCTACTTTATGCGCAAAAGTGCGAAAAACGATTAAAAACCCTTAAAATCGCAACTTAACACGTAATTTCTATCATATGACTATAATTTTCAATTCTAACCACTTCAACGCAATAATATAGACGAAATTTTGTTATGTGGCAAGTTTTGCACAAAACAAACAAAGTTTTACTTTATGCGCAAAAAAGCCAAAAACGGTTAAAAACCCTTAAAATCGCAACTTAACACGTAATTTCTAGCATATGACTATGATTTTCAATTCTAACCACTTCAACGCAATAATATAGACGAAATAGTTTTGTGTGGCAAGTTTCGCGCAAAACAAAACAAGTTTGAGCTACTTTAAGCGCGAAAGTGTCAAAAACGCTTAAAAACGCATAAAATCGGAACTTAACGCGTAATTACTAACATATGACTATGATTTTCAATTGTAACCACTTCAACCCAATAATATATACCAAATAATGTTCAGTGCCATGTTTCGTGCTAAGCAAACCAAGTTTGATCTACTTTATGCGCAAAAGTGCGAAAAACGATTAAAAACCCTTAAAATCGCAACTTAACACGTAATTTCTATCATATGACTATAATTTTCAATTCTAACCACTTCAACGCAATAATATAGACGAAATAGTGTTGTGTGGCAAGTTTCGCGCAAAATGAAACAAGTTTGAGCTATTTTAAGCGCGAAAGTGCTAAAAACGCTTAAAAACACATAAAATCGGAACTTAACACGTAATTTCTAGCATATGACTATGATTTTCAATTCTATCCACTTCAACACAATAATATATTCCAAATAGTGTTGTGTGCCATGTTTCATGCAAAACAAACCAAGTTTGAGCTACATTATGCGCAAAAGTGCCAAAAACGGTTAAAAACCCTTAAAATCGCAACTTAACACGTAATTTCTAGCATATGACTATGATTTTCAATTCTAACCACTTCAACGCATTAATATAGACGAAATAGTTTTGTGTGCGAAGTTTCGAGCAAAAGAAACCAAGTTTGATATACTTTATCGGCAAAAGTGCGAAAAATGATTAAACACCCTTAAAATCGCAACTTAACACGTAATTTCTAGCATATGACTATAATTTTCAATTCTAACCACTTCAACGCAATAATATAGACGAAATAGTGTTATGTGGCAAGTTTTGCACAAAACAAACAAAGTTTGAGCCACTTTATGCGCAAAAAAGGCAAAAACGGTTAAAAACCCTTAAAATCGCAACTTAACACGTAATTTCTAGCATATGACTATGATTTTCAATTCTAACCACTTCAACGCAATACTATTGACGAAATAGTGTTGTGTGGCAAGTATCGCGCAAAACGAAACAAGTTTGAGCTGTTTTAAGCGCGAAAGTGCCAAAAACGCTTTAAAACACATTAAATCGGAATCTAACACGTAATTTCTAGCATATGACTATGATTTTCAATTCTAACCACTTCAACGTTTATTCCAAATAGTGTTGTGTGCGAAGTTTCGAGCAAACGAAACCAAGTTTGATCTACTTTATGCGCAAAAGTGCGAAAAACGATTAAAAACCCTTAAAATCGCAACTTAACACGTAATTTGTAGCATATGATTATAATTTTCAATTCTAACCACTTCAACGCAATAATATAGACGAAATAGTGTTATGTGGCAAGTTTTGCACAAAACAAACAAAGTTTGAGCTACTTTATGTGCAAAAAAGCCAAAAACGGTTAAAAACCCTTAAAATCGCAACTTAACACGTAATTTCTAGCATATGACTATGATTTTCAATTCTAACCACTTCAACGCAATAATATTGACGAAATAGTGTTGTGTGGCAAGTATCGCGCAAAATGAAACAAGTTTGAGCTATTTTAAGCGCGAAAGTGCCAAAAACGCTTAAAAACACATAGAATCGGAACTTAACATGTAATTTCTAGCATATGACTATGATTTTAAATTCTAACCACTTCAACACAATAATTTATTCCAAATAGTGTTCTGTGCCACGTTTCGTGCAAAACAAACCAAGTTTGAGCTACTTTATGCGCAAAAGTGCAAAAAACGGTTAAAATCCCTTAAAATCGCAACTTAACACGTAATTTCAAGCATATGACTATGATTTTCAATTTTAACCACTTCAACGCAATAATATAGACCAAACAGTGTTGGGTGGCAAGTTTCGTGCAACACAAATCGAGTTTGAGTTACTTTATGCGCAAAAGTGTTAAAAACGCTTAAAAACGCATAAAATCGGAACTTAACACGTAATTTCAAGCATATGACTGTGATTTTAAATTCCGAGCACTTCAACACAATAATATATACGAAATAGTGTTGTGTGCCATGTTTCCTGCAAAATAAACAGAGTTTGAGCTACTTTATGCGCAAAAGTGCCAAAAACACTTAAAAACCCTTAAAATCGCAACTTAACGTGTAATTTCTAGCATACGACATTGATTTTCAATTCTATCCACTTCAACACAATAATATATTCCAAATAGTGTTGTGTACCATGTTTCATGCAAAACAAACAAAGTTTGAGCTACATTATGCGCAAAAGTGCCAAAAACGGTTAAAAACCCTTAAAATCGCAACTTAACACGTAATTTCTAGCATATGACTATGATTTTCAATTCTAACCACTTCAACGCAATAATATAGACGAAATAGTTTTGTGTGGCAAGTTTCGCGCAAAACAAAACAAGTTTGAGCTACTTTAAGCGCGAAAGTGTCAAAAACGCATAAAAACGCATAAAATCGGAACTTAGTGCGTAATTACTAACTTATGACTATGATTTTCAATTGTAACCACTTCAACACAATAATATATACCAAATAATGTTCAGTGCCAAGTTTCGTGCTAAACAAACCAAGTTTGAGCTATATTATGCGCAAAAGTTCCAAGAACGGTTAAAAACCCTTAAAATCGCAACTTAACACGTAATTTCTAGCATATGACTATGATTTTCAATTCTAACCACTTCAACGCATTAATATAGACGAAATAGTTTTGTGTGCGAAGTTTCGAGCAAAAGAAACCAAGTTTGATCTACTTTATCGGCAAAAGTGCGAAAAATGATTAAACACCCTTAAAATCGCAACTTAACACGTAATTTCTAGCATATGACTATAATTTTCAATTCTAACCACTTCAACGCAATAATATAGACGAAATAGTGTTATGTGGCAAGTTTTGCACAAAACAAACAAAGTTTGAGCTACTTTATGCGCAAAAAAGGCAAAAACGGTTAAAAACCCTTAAAATCGCAACTTAACACGTAATTTCTAGCATATGACTATGATTTTCAATTCTAACCACTTCAACGCAATAATATTGACGAAATAGTGTTGTGTGGCAAGTATCGCGCAAAACGAAACAAGTTTGAGCTGTTTTAAGCGCGAAAGTGCCAAAAACGCTTTAAAACACATGAAATCGGAACCTAACACGTAATTTCTAGCATATGACTATGATTTTCAATTCTAACCACTTCAACGTTTATTCCAAATAGTGTTGTGTGCGAAGTTTCGAGCAAAAAAAAACCAAGTTTGATCTACTTTATGCGCAAAAGTACGAAAAATGATTAAAAACCCTTAAAATCGCAACTTAACACGTAATTTGTAGCATATGACTATAATTTTCAATTCTAACCACTTCAACGCAATAATATAGACGAAATAGTGTTATGTGGCAAGTTTTGCACAAAACAAACAAAGTTTGAGCTACTTTATGCGCAAAAAAGCCAAAAACGGTTAAAAACCCTTAAAATCGCAACTTAACACGTAATTTCTAGCATATGACTATGATTTTCAATTCTAACCACTTCAACGCAATAATATTGACGAAATAGTGTTGTGTGGCAAGTATCGCGCAAAATGAAACAAGTTTGAGCTATTTTAAGCGCGAAAGTGCCAAAAACGCTTAAAAACACATAGAATCGGAACTTAACACGTAATTTCTAGCATATGACTATGATTTTCAATTCTAACCACTTCAACACAATAATTTATTCCAAATAGTGTTCTGTGCCAGGTTTCGTGCAAAACAAACCAAGTTTGAGCTACTTTATGCGCAAAAGTGCAAAAAACGGTTAAAATCCCTTAAAATCGCAACTTAACACGTAATTTCAATCATATGACTATGATTTTCAATTTTAACTACTTCAACGCAATAATATAGACCAAACAGTGTTGGGTGGCAAGTTTCGTGCAACACAAATCGAGTTTGAGTTACTTTATGCGCAAAAGTGTTAAAAACGCTTAAAAACGCATAAAATCGGAACTTAACACGTAATTTCAAGCATATGACTGTGATTTTAAATTCCGAGCACTTCAACACAATAATATATACGAAATAGTGTTGTGTGCCAAGTTTCCTGCAAAATAAACAGAGTTTGAGCTACTTTATGCGCAAAAGTGCCAAAAACACTTAAAAACCCTTAAAATCGCAACTTAACATGTAATTTCTAGCATACGACAATGATTTTCAATTCTATCCACTTCAACACAATAATATATTCCAAATAGTGTTGTGTACCATGTTTCATGCAAAACAAACAAAGTTTGAGCTACATTATGCGCAAAAGTGCCAAAAACGGTTAAAAACCCTTAAAATCGCAACTTAACACGTAATTTCTAGCATATGACTATGATTTTCAATTCTAACCATTTCAACGCAATAATATAGACGAAATAGTTTTGTGTGGCAAGTTTCGCGCAAAACAAAACAAGTTTGAGCTACTTTAAGCGCGAAAGTGTCAAAAACGCATAAAAACGCATAAAATCGGAACTTAATGCGTAATTACTAACTTATGACTATGATTTTCAATTGTAACCACTTCAACACAATAATATTTACCAAATAATGTTCAGTGCCAAGTTTCGTGCTAAACAAACCAAGTTTGAGCTACATTATGCACAAAAGTGCCAAAAACGGTTAAAAACCCATAAAATCGCAACTTAACACGTAATTTATAGCATATGACTATGATTTTCAATTCAAACCACTTGAACGCAATAATATAGACAAAATAGTGTTGTGTGGCAAGTTTCGCGCAAAATAAAACAAGTTTGAGCTACTTTAAGCGCGAAAGTGCCAAAAACGCTTAAAAACGCATCAAATCGGAACTTAACGCGTAATTACTAACATATGACTATGATTTTCAACTGTAACCACTTCAACACAATAATATATACCAAATAATGTTCAGTGCCATGTTTCGTGCTAAACAAACCAAGTTTGAGCTACATTATGCGCAAAAGTGCCTAAAACGGTTAAAAACCCATAAAATCGCAACTTAACACGTAATTTCTAGCATATGACTATGATTTTCAATTCTAACCACTTGAACGCAATAATATAGACAAAATAGTGTTGTGTGGCAAGTTTCGCGCAAAATAAAACAAGTTTGAGCTACTTTAAGCGCGAAAGTGCCAAAAACGCTTAAAAACGTATAAAATCGGAACTTAACGCGTAATTACTAACATATGACTATGAATTTCAATTGTAACCACTTCAACACAATAACTTATACCAAATAATGTTCAGTGCCAAGTTTCGTGCTAAGCAAACCAAGTTTGAGCTACATTATGCGCAAAAGTGCCAAAAACGGTTAAAAACCCATAAAATCGCAACTTAACACGTAATTTCTAGCATATGACTATGATTTTCATTTCTAACCACTTTAACGCAATAATATAGACAAAATAGTGTTGTGTGGCAAGTTTCGCGCAATACAAAACAAGTTTGAGCTACTTTAAGCGCGAAAGTGCCAAAAACGTTTAAAAACGCATAAAATCGGAACTTAACGCGTAATTACTAACATATGACTATGATTTTCAATTGTAACCACTTCAACACAATAATATATACCGAATAATGTTCAGTGCCAAGTTTCGTGCTAAACAAACCAAGTCGCAAAAGTGCCAAAAACACTTAAAAACGCTTAAAATCGCAATTTAACACGTAATTTCTAGCAAATGACCATGATTTTCAATTCTAACCACTTCAACGCAATATATTATTCCAAATAGTGTTGTGTGCGAAGTTTCGAGCAAAAGAAATCAAGTTTGATCTACTTTATGCGGAAAAGTGCGAAAAACGATTAAAAACCCTTAAAATCGCAACTTAACACGTAATTTCTAGCATATGACTATAATTTTCAATTCTAACCACTTCAACGCAATAATATAGATGAAATAGTGTTATGTGGCAAGTTTTGCACAAAACAAACAAAGTTTGAGCTACTTTCTGCGTAAAAAAGCCAAAAACGGATAATAACCCTTAAAATCGCAACTTAACACGTAATTTCTAGCATATCACTATGATTTTCAATTCTAAACACTTCAATGCAATAATATAGACGAAATAGTGTTGTGTGGCAAGTTTCGCACAAAACGAAACAAGTTTGAGCTATTTTAAGCGCGAAAGTGCCAAAAACGCTTAAAAACACATAAAATCGAAACTTAACACGTAATTTCTAGCATATGACTATAATTTTCAATTCTAACCACTTGGACGCAATATATTATTCCAAATAGTGTTGTGTGCGAAGTTTCGAGCAAAAGAAACCAAGTTTGATCTACTTTATCGGCAAAAGTGCGAAAAATGATTAAACACCCTTAAAATCGCAACTTAACACGTAATTTCTAGCATATGACTATGATTTTCAATTCTAACCACTTCAACGCAATAATATAGACGAAATATAGTTATGTGGCAAGTTTTGCACAAAACAAACAAAGTTTGAGCTACTTTATGCGCAAAAAAGGCAAAAACGGTTAAAAACCCTTAAAATCGCAACTTAACACGTAATTTCTAGCATATGACTATGATTTTCAATTCTAACCACTTCAACGCAATAATATTGACGAAATTGTGTTGTGTGGCAAGTATCGCGCAAAACGAAACAAGTTTGAGCTATTTTAAGCGCGAAAGTGCCAAAAACGCTTAAAAACACATAAAATCAGAACCTAACACGTAATTTCTAGCATATGACTAGGATTTTCAATTCTAACCACTTCAACGCAATATATTATTCCAAATAGTGTTGTGTGCGAAGTTTCGAGCAAAAGAAACCAAGTTTGATCTACTTTATGCGCAAAAGTGCGAAAAACGAATAAAAACTCTTAAAATCGCAACTTAACACGTAATTTCTAGCATATCACTATAATTTTCAATTCTAACCACTTCAACGCAATAATATAGACGAAATAGTGTTATGTGGCAAGTTTTGCACAAAACAAACAAAGTTTGAGCTACTTTATGTGCAAAAAAGCCAAAAACGGTTAAAAACCCTTAAAATCGCAACTTAACACGTAATTTCTAGCATATGACTATGATTTTCAATTCTAACCACTTCAACGCAATAATATTGACGAAATAGTGTTGTGTGGCAAGTATCGCGCAAAACGAAACAAGTTTGAGCTATTTTAAGCGCGAAAGTGCCAAAAACGCTTAAAAACACATAAAATCGGAACCTAACACGTAATTTCTAGCATATGACTATGATTTTCAATTCTAACCACTTCAACGCAATATATTATTCCAAATAGTGTTGTGTGCGAAGTTTCGAGCAAAAGAAACCAAGTTTGATCTACTTTATGCGCAAAAGTGCGAAAAACGATTAAAAACCCTTAAAATCGCAACTTAACACGTAATTTGTAGCATATGACTATAATTTTCAATTCTAACCACTTCAACGCAATAATATAGACGAAATAGTGTTATGTGGCAAGTTTTGCACAAAACAAACAAAGTTTAAGCTACTTTATGCGCAAAAAAGCCAAAAACGGTTAAAAACCCTTAAAATCGCAACTTAACACGTAATTTCTAGCATATGACTATGATTTTCAATTCTAACCATTTCAACGCAATAATATTGACGAAATAGTGTTGTGTGGCAAGTATCGCGCAAAATGAAACAAGTTTGAGCTATTTTAAGCGCGAAAGTGCCAAAAACGCTTAAAAAAACATAGAATCGGAACTTAACACGTAATTTCTAGCATATGACTATGATTTTCAATTCTAACCACTTCAACACAATAATTTATTCCAAATAGTGTTCTGTGCCACGTTTCGTGCAAAACAAACCAAGTTTGAGCTACTTTATGCGCAAAAGTGCAAAAAACGGTTAAAATCCCTTAAAATCGCAACTTAACACGTAATTTCGAGCATATGACTACGATTTTCAATTTTAACCACTTCAACGCAATAATATAGACCAAACAGTGTTGGGTGGCAAGTTTCGTGCAACACAAATCGAGTTTGAGTTACTTTATGCGCAAAAGTGTTAAAAACGCTTAAAAACGCATAAAATCGGAACTTAACACGTAATTTCAAGCATATGACTGTGATTTTAAATTCCGAGCACTTCAACACAATAATATATATGAAATAGTGTTGTGCTCCAAGTTTCCTGCAAAATAAACAGAGTTTGAGCTACTTTATGCGCAAAAGTGCCAAAAACACTTAAAAACCCTTAAAATCGCAACTTAACATGTAATTTCTAGCATACGACAATGATTTTCAATTCTATCCACTTCAACACAATAATATATTCCAAATAGTGTTGTGTACCATGTTTCATGCAAAACAAACAAAGTTTGAGCTACATTATGCGCAAAAGTGCCAAAAACGGTTAAAAACCCTTAAAATCGCAACTTAACACGTAATTTCTAGCATATGACTATGATTTTCAATTCTAACCACTTCAACGCAATAATATAGACGAAATAGTTTTGTGTGGCAAGTTTCGCGCAAAACAAAACAAGTTTGAGCTACTTTAAGCGCGAAAGTGTCAAAAACGCATAAAAACGCATAAAATCGGAACTTAGTGCGTAATTACTAACTTATGACTATGATTTTCAATTGTAACCACTTCAACACAATAATATATACCAAATAATGTTCAGTGCCAAGTTTCGTGCTAAACAAACCAATTTTGAGCTACATTATGCGCAAAAGTTCCAAAAACGGTTAAAAACCCTTAAAATCGCAACTTAACACGTAATTTCTAGCATATGATTATGATTTTCAATTCTAACCACTTCAACGCATTAATATAGACGAAATAGTTTTGTGTGCGAAGTTTCGAGCAAAAGAAACCAAGTTTGATCTACTTTATCAGCAAAAGTGCGAAAAATGATTAAACACCCTAAAAATCGCAACTTAACACGTAATTTCTAGCATATGACTATAATTTTCAATTCTAACCACTTCAACGCAATAATATAGACGAAATAGTGTTATGTGGCAAGTTTTGCACAAAACAAACAAAGTTTGAGCTACTTTATGCGCAAAAAAGGCAAAAAACGGTTAAAAACCCTTAAAATCGCAACTTAACACGTAATTTCTAGCATATGACTATGATTTTCAATTCTAACCACTTCAAAGCAATAATATAGACGAAATAGTGTTGTGTGGCAAGTATCGCGCAAAACGAAACAAGTTTGAGCTGTTTTAAGCGCGAAAGTGCCAAAAACGCTTTAAAACACATAAAATCGGAACCTAACACGTAATTTCTAGCATATGACTATGATTTTCAATTCTAACCACTTCAACGTTTATTCCAAATAGTGTTGTGTGCGAAGTTTCGAGCAAAAAAAACCAAGTTTGATCTACTTTATGCGCAAAAGTACGAAAAACGATTAAAAACCCTTAAAATCGCAACTTAACACGTAATTTGTAGCATATGACTATAATTTTCAATTCTAACCACTTCAACGCAATAATATAGACGAAATAGTGTTATGTGGCAAGTTTTGCACAAAACAAACAAAGTTTGAGCTACTTTATGCGCAAAAAAGCCAAAAACGGTTAAAAACCCTTAAAATCGCAACTTAACACGTAATTTCTAGCATATGACTATGATTTTCAATTCTAACCACTTCAACGCAATAATATTGACGAAATAGTGTTGTGTGGCAAGTATCGCGCAAAATGAAACAAGTTTGAGCTATTTTAAGCGCGAAAGTTCCAAAAACGCTTAAAAACACATAGAATCGGAACTTAACACGTAATTTCTAGCATATGACTATGATTTTCAATTCTAACCACTTCAACACAATAATTTATTCCAAATAGTGTTCTGTGCCACGTTTCGTGCAAAACAAACCAAGTTTGAGCTACTTTATGCGCAAAAGTGCAAAAAACGGTTAAAATCCCTTAAAATCGCAACTTAACACGTAATTTCAAGCATATGACTATGATTTTCAATTTTAACTACTTCAACGCAATAATATAGACCAAACAGTGTTGGGTGGCAAGTTTCGTGCAACAATAATCGAGTTTGAGTTACTTTATGCGCAAAAGTGTAAAAAACGCTTAAAAACGCATAAAATCGGAACTTAACACGTAATTTCAAGCATATGACTGTGATTTTAAATTCCGAGCACTTCAACACAATAATATATACGAAATAGTGTTGTGTGCCAAGTTTCCTGCAAAATAAACAGAGTTTGAGCTACTTTATGCGCAAAAGTGCCAAAAACACTTAAAAACCCTTAAAATCGCAACTTAACATGTAATTTCTAGCATACGACAATGATTTTCAATTCTATCCACTTCAACACAATAATATATTCCAAATAGTGTTGTGTACCATGTTTCATGCAAAACAAACAAAGTTTGAGCTACATTATGCGCAAAAGTGCCAAAAACGGTTAAAAACCCTTAAAATCGCAACTTAACACGTAATTTCTAGCATATGACTATGATTTTCAATTCTAACCACTTCAACGCAATAATATAGACTAAATAGTTTTGTGTGGCAAGTTTCGCGCAAAACAAAACAAGTTTGAGCTACTTTAAGCGCGAAAGTGTCAAAAACGCATAAAAACGCATAAAATCGGAACTTAATGCGTAATTACTAACTTATGACTATGATTTTCAATAGTAACCACTTCAACACAATAATATATACCAAATAATGTTCAGTGCCAAGTTTCGTGCTAAACAAACCAAGTTTGAGCTACATTATGCACAAAAGTGCCAAAAACGGTTAAAAACCCATAAAATCGCAACTTAACACGTAATTTCTAGCATATGACTATGATTTTCAATTCTAACCACTTGAACGCAATAATATAGACAAAATAGTGTTGTGTGGCAAGTTTCGCGCAAAATAAAACAAGTTTGAGCTACTTTAAGCGCGAAAGTGCCCAAAACGCTTAAAAACGCATCAAATCGGAACTTAACGCGTAATTACTAACATATGACTATGATTTTCAATTGTAACCACTTCAACACAATAATATATACCAAATAATGTTCAGTGCCATGTTTCGTGCTAAACAAACCAAGTTTGAGCTACATTGTGCGCAAAAGTGCCTAAAACGGTTAAAAACCCATATAATCGCAACTTAACACGTAATTTCTAGCATATGACTATGATTTTCAATTCTAACCACTTGAACGCAATAATATAGACAAAATAGTGTTGTGTGGCATGTTTCGCGCAAAATAAAACAAGTTTGAGCTACTTTAAGCGCGAAAGTGTCAAAAACGCATAAAAACGCATAAAATCGGAACTTAGTGCGTAATTACTAACTTATGACTATGATTTTCAATTGTAACCACTTCAACACAATAATATATACCAAATAATGTTCAGTGCCAAGTTTCGTGCTAAACAAACCAATTTTGAGCTACATTATGCGCAAAAGTTCCAAAAACGGTTAAAAACCCTTAAAATCGCAACTTAACACGTAATTTCTAGCATATGACTATGATTTTCAATTCTAACCACTTCAACGCATTAATATAGACGAAATAGTTTTGTGTGCGAAGTTTCGAGCAAAAGAAACCAAGTTTGATCTACTTTATCAGCAAAAGTGCGAAAAATGATTAAACACCCTAAAAATCGCAACTTAACACGTAATTTCTAGCATATGACTATAATTTTCAATTCTAACCACTTCAACGCAATAATATAGACGAAATAGTGTTATGTGGCAAGTTTTGCACAAAACAAACAAAGTTTGAGCTACTTTATGCGCAAAAAAGGCAAAAACGGTTAAAAACCCTTAAAATCGCAACTTAACACGTAATTTCTAGCATATGACTATGATTTTCAATTCTAACCACTTCAAAGCAATAATATTGACGAAATAGTGTTGTGTGGCAAGTATCGCGCAAAACGAAACAAGTTTGAGCTGTTTTAAGCGCGAAAGTGCCAAAAACGCTTTAAAACACATAAAATCGGAACCTAACACGTAATTTCTAGCATATGACTATGATTTTCAATTCTAACCACTTCAACGTTTATTCCAAATAGTGTTGTGTGCGAAGTTTCGAGCAAAAAAAACCAAGTTTGATCTACTTTATGCGCAAAAGTACGAAAAACGATTAAAAACCCTTAAAATCGCAACTTAACACGTAATTTGTAGCATATGACTATAATTTTCAATTCTAACCACTTCAACGCAATAATATAGACGAAATAGTGTTATGTGGCAAGTTTTGCACAAAACAAACAAAGTTTGAGCTACTTTATGCGCAAAAAAGCCAAAAACGGTTAAAAACCCTTAAAATCGCAACTTAACACGTAATTTCTAGCATATGACTATGATTTTCAATTCTAACCACTTCAACGCAATAATATTGACGAAATAGTGTTGTGTGGCAAGTATCGCGCAAAATGAAACAAGTTTGAGCTATTTTAAGCGCGAAAGTTCCAAAAACGCTTAAAAACACATAGAATCGGAACTTAACACGTAATTTCTAGCATATGACTATGATTTTCAATTCTAACCACTTCAACACAATAATTTATTCCAAATAGTGTTCTGTGCCACGTTTCGTGCAAAACAAACCAAGTTTGAGCTACTTTATGCGCAAAAGTGCAAAAAAACGGTTAAAATCCCTTAAAATCGCAACTTAACACGTAATTTCAAGCATATGACTATGATTTTCAATTTTAACTACTTCAACGCAATAATATAGACCAAACAGTGTTGGGTGGCAAGTTTCGTGCAACAATAATCGAGTTTGAGTTACTTTATGCGCAAAAGTGTAAAAAACGCTTAAAAACGCATAAAATCGGAACTTAACACGTAATTTCAAGCATATGACTGTGATTTTAAATTCCGAGCACTTCAACACAATAATATATACGAAATAGTGTTGTGTGCCAAGTTTCCTGCAAAATAAACAGAGTTTGAGCTACTTTATGCGCAAAAATGCCAAAAACACTTAAAAACCCTTAAAATCGCAACTTAACATGTAATTTCTAGCATACGACAATGATTTTCAATTCTATCCACTTCAACACAATAATATATTCCAAATAGTGTTGTGTACCATGTTTCATGCAAAACAAACAAAGTTTGAGCTACATTATGCGCAAAAGTGCCAAAAACGGTTAAAAACCCTTAAAATCGCAACTTAACACGTAATTTCTAGCATATGACTATGATTTTCAATTCTAACCACTTCAACGCAATAATATAGACTAAATAGTTTTGTGTGGCAAGTTTCGCGCAAAACAAAACAAGTTTGAGCTACTTTAAGCGCGAAAGTGTCAAAAACGCATAAAAACGCATAAAATCGGAACTTAATGCGTAATTACTAACTTATGACTATGATTTTCAATAGTAACCACTTCAACACAATAATATATACCAAATAATGTTCAGTGCCAAGTTTCGTGCTAAACAAACAAAGTTTGAGCTACATTATGCACAAAAGTGCCAAAAACGGTTAAAAACCCATAAAATCGCAACTTAACACGTAATTTCTAGCATATGACTATGATTTTCAATTCTAACCACTTGAACGCAATAATATAGACAAAATAGTGTTGTGTGGCAAGTTTTGCGCAAAATAAAACAAGTTTGAGGTACTTTAAGCGCGAAAGTGCCCAAAACGCTTAAAAACGCATCAAATCGGAACTTAACGCGTAATTACTAACATATGACTATGATTTTCAATTGTAACCACTTCAACACAATAATATATACCAAATAATGTTCAGTGCCATGTTTCGTGCTAAACAAACCAAGTTTGAGCTACATTGTGCGCAAAAGTGCCTAAAACGGTTAAAAACCCATATAATCGCAACTTAACACGTAATTTCTAGCATATGACTATGATTTTCAATTCTAACCACTTGAACGCAATAATATAGACAAAATAGTGTTGTGTGGCAAGTTTCGCGCAAAATAAAACAAGTTTGAGCTACTTTAAGCGCGAAAGTGCCAAAAACGCTTAAAAACGTATAAAATCGGAACTTAACGCGTAATTACTAACATATGACTATGATTTTCAATTGTAACCACTTCAACACAATAATTTATACGAAATAATGTTCAGTGCCAAGTTTCGTGCTAAACAAACCAAGTTTGAGCAACATTATGCGCAAAAGTGCCAAAAACGGTTAAAAACCCATAAAATCGCAACTTAACACGTAATTTCTAGCATATGACTATGATTTTCATTTCTAACCACTTGAACGCAATAATATAGACAAAATAGTGTTGTGTGGCAAGTTTCGCGCAATACAAAACAAGTTTGAGCTACTTTAAGCGCGAAAGTGCCAAAAACGTTTAAAAACGCATAAAATCGTAACTTAACGCGTAATTACTAACATATGACTATGATTTTCAATTGTAACCACTTCAACACAATAATATATACCGAATAATGTTCAGTGCCAAGTTTCGTGCTAAACAAACCAAGTTTGACCTACTTTATGCGCAAAAGTGCCAAAAACACTTAAAAACGCTTAAAATCGCAATTTAACACGTAATTTCTAGAAAATGACCATGATTTTCAATTCTAACCACTTCAACGCAATATATTATTCTAAATAGTGTTGTGTGCGAAGTTTCGAGCAAAAGAAATCAAGTTTGATCTACTTTATGCGGAAAAGTGCGAAAAACGATTAAAAACCCTTAAAATCGCAACTTAACACGTAATTTCTAGCATATGACTATAATTTTCAATTCTAACCACTTCAACGCAATAATATAGATGAAATAGTGTTATGTGGCAAGTTTTGCACAAAACAAACAAAGTTTGAGCTACTTTATGCGTAAAAAAGCCAAAAACGGATAACAACCCTTAAAATCGCAACTTAACACGTAATTTCTAGCATATCACTATGATTTTCAATTCTAAACACTTCAATGCAATAATATAGACGAAATAGTGTTGTGTGGCAAGTTTCGCACAAAACGAAACAAGTTTGAGCTATTTTAAGCGCGAAAGTGCCAAAAACGCTTAAAAACACATAAAATCGAAACTTAACACGTAATTTCTAGCATATGACTATAATTTTCAATTCTAACCACTTCGACGCAATATATTATTCCAAATACTGTTGTGTGCGAAGTTTCGAGCAAAAGAATCCAAGTTTGATCTACTTTATCGGCAAAAGTGCGAAAAATGATTAAACACCCTTAAAATCGCAACTTAACACGTAATTTCTAGCATATGACTATGATTTTCAATTCTAACCACTTCAACGCAATAATATAGACGAAATAGTGTTATGTGGCAAGTTTTGCACAAAACAAACAAAGTTTGAGCTACTTTATGCGCAAAAAAGGCAAAAACGGTTAAAAACCCTTAAAATCGCAACTTAACACGTAATTTCTAACATATGACTATGATTTTCAATTCTAACCACTTCAACGCAATAATATTGACGAAATTGTGTTGTGTGGCAAGTATCGCGCAAAACGAAACAAGTTTGAGCTATTTTAATCGCGAAAGTGCCAAAAACGCTTAAAAACACATAAAATCAGAACCTAACACGTAATTTCTAGCATATTACTAGGATTTTCAATTCTAACCACTTCAACGCAATATATTATTCCAAATAGTGTTGTGTGCGAAGTTTCAAGCAAAAGAAACCAAGTTTGATCTACGTTATGCGCAAAAGTGCGAAAAACGAATAAAAACCCTTAAAATCGCAACTTAACACGTAATTTCTAGCATATGACTATAATTTTCAATTCTAACCACTTCAACGCAATAATATAGACGAATTAGTGTTATGTGGCAAGTTTTGCACAAAACAAACAAAGTTTGAGCTACTTTATACGCAAAAAAGCCAAAAACGGTTAAAAACCCTTAAAATCGCAACTTAACACGAAATTTCTAGCATATGACTATGATTTTCAATTCTAACCACTTCAACGCAAAAATATTGACGAAATAGTGTTGTGTGGCAAGTATCGCGCAAAACGAAACAAGTTTGAGCTATTTTAAGCGCGAAAGTGCCAAAAACGCTTAAAAACACATAGAATCGGAACTTAACACGTAATTTCTAGCATATTACTATGATTTTCAATTCTAACCACTTCAACACAATAATTTATTCCAAATAGTGTTCTGTGCCACGTTTCGTGCAAAACAAACCAAGTTTGAGCTACTTTATGCGCAAAAGTGCAAAAAAACGGTTAAAAACCCTTAAAATCGCAACTTAACACGTAATTTCAAGCATATGACTATGATTTTCAATTTTAACCACTTCAACGCAATAATATAGACCAAATAGTGTTGGGTGGCAAGTTTCGTGCAACACAAATCGAGTTTGAGTTACTTTATGCGCAAAAGTGTTAAAAACGCTTAAAAACACATAAAATCAGAACTTAACACGTGATTTCAAGCATATGACTGTGATTTTAAATTCCGAGCACTTCAACACAATAATATATACGAAATAGTGTTGTGTGCCAAGTTTCCTGCAAAATAAACAGAGTTTGAGCTACTCTATGCGCAAAAGTGCCAAAAACACTTAAAAACCCTTAAAATCGCAACTTAACATGTAATTTCTAGCATACGACAATGATTTTCAATTCTATCCACTTCAACACAATAATATATTCCAAATAGTGTTGTGTACCATGTTTCATGCAAAACAAACAAAGTTTGAGCTACATTATGCGCAAAAGTGCCAAAAACGGTTAAAAACCCTTAAAATCGCAACTTAACACACTAGTGGAAAAAACCTCATTTGCTGCGGTTTTTTTGCCATTATTTGCTGCGGTTTTGGCCCCCAGCAATTGTGATAGCAGCAAATAGCCTATTTTAAATGCTGCGGTTATTAACCGCAGCAAAAAAATGCATTAATTGCTGCGGTCATGGGCAAAACCGCAGCAAAAAGTGTGTGTTAATTGCTGCGGTCATTGGGAGGAACCGCAGCAAATAAATTGGCCCATTAATTGCTGCGGTCGTGGCAAAACCGCAGCAAATAGCATTTTTTTTTTTTTATTTTCCTTTTTATCCTTTTAATAATGCAATAATAATACAATCACAGATAATCAACATTAATCCCTTTGTAATAATAAACTCTCGCTCGTATATATAATATAATATTATGTACGTACATATATATATATATATATATACATTAAAGTATAAAAAATAATCTATACTATAATTACAATTTATCAAGGACAAATATTAGCAAGATACACGGCAATCTTGTCTTTTAATTCGCGCATCTCTTCACTTCTCAAAGGACGTGTTTCCCTCGGAATGTCGTTTAAAACCTATATATAATATTAAAATAAAAGATTAATATAGAAACATTAGATTTTACCAATAATATATTTAATTAAGAAAGTAACAAATACTTACGGCATCTATATTTTCGACTCCAACCTCCTTCACGGCATTAATAATATCGTCCATGAACTTCAGCGCGTAGTAGCCGCAATCAACGGACCCAGAAGGTTGTTGAAAGCACTAAGAGAAAATAGATGTTAGTGTCAAAAACGGTTAAAAACGCATAAAATCGCAACTTAACACGTAAATTCTAGAATATGACTATGATTTTCAATTCTAACAACTTCTACACAATAATATATACCAAATAGTGTTGTGTGCCGAGTTTCGTGCAAAACAAACAAAGTTTAAGCTACTTTACGCGCGAAATTGAAAAAAACGCTTAAAAACCCTTAAAAATCGCAACTTAACTTCTAATTTCTAGCATATGACTATTATTATCAATTCTAACCATTTCAAAACAATAATATATGCCAAATAGTATTGTGTGCCAAGTTTCGTGCATAACAAACCAAGTTTGAGTACTTTACGCGCGAAATTGACAAAAACGCTTAAAAACGCATAAAATCGCAACTTAACTTCTAATTTCTAGCATATGACTATTATTATCAATTCTAACCATTTCAACACAATAATATATGCCAAATAGTATTGTGTGCCAAGTTTCGTGCATAACAAACCAAGTTTGAGTACTTTACGCGCGAAATTGACAAAAACGCTTAAAAACGCATAAAATCGCAACTTAACTTCTAATTTCTAGCATATGACTATTATTATCAATTCTAATAATTTCAACACAATAATATATGCCAAATAGTATTGTCTGCCAAGTTTCGTGCATAACAAACCATGTTTGACCTACTTTACGCGCGAAATTGACAAAAACACTTAAAAACGCATAAAATCGCAACTTAACTTCTAATTTCTAGCATATGACTATTATTATCAATTCTAACCATTTCAACACAATAATATATGCCAAATAGTATTGTGTGCCAAGTTTCGTGCATAACAAACCAAGTTTGACCTACTTTACGCACGAAATTGACAAAAACTCTTAAAAACGCATAAAATCGCAACTTAACTTCTAATTTCTAGCATATGACTATTATTATCAATTCTAACCATTTCAACACAATAATATATGCCAAATAGTATTGTCTGCCAAGTTTCGTGCATAACAAACCATGTTTGACCTACTTTACGCGCGAAATTGACAAAAACGCTTAAAAACGCATAAAATCGCAACTTAACTTCTAATTTCTAGCATATCACTATTATTATCAATTCTAACCATTTCAACACAATAATATATGCCAAATAGTATTGTCTGCCAAGTTTCGTGCATAACAAACCATGTTTGACCTACTTTACGCGCGAAATTGACAAAAACGCTTAAAAACGCATAAAATCGCAACTTAACTTCTAATTTCTAGCATATGACTATTATTATCAATTCTAAGCATTTCAACACAATAATATATGCCAAATAGTGTTGTGTGCCAAGTTTCGTGCATAACAAACCATGTTTGACCTACTTTACGCGCGAAATTGACAAATAAAAACGCGAAATTGACAGCATCAAACTAGTGACCAGACCACCTTGCACGACACGTGGAGACCAAACCTATGCATCCAGGACCTAGGCTAAAGTGGAAATGGAATCTTGGTACTTGGATCTAGCTATCAAGGTCCTAAAACCATTCTAACAATCCCCGTGGACTCCTAGAAGCTGAGCCGAAGGAGGGCTGGTCGACAGTTTGCTAGATCAGAATTTTGTTTAAGTGTTTGTGGTTGTTTCGTGTTCTTTTCATGATCATTTGACCAAACCTATACAAAACCCATAAAATCGAATTTGTGTACCTTTCTTGCTATCCATTTTGGAAATGTGGCTCTGGATGTAGATCCCATTTGTCCACGCACTCTTTTCATTGCGCTGAAACGCATGGGAAAAGTAATACCATTTATATATATATATAACACTTAATTAAATCAAATTGGTAAAATAATTAATATTACGTACGCATTCAACAATGCTTTGAATCTTGTGTTGCGAGGTAGGCTGTTAGGTTTTTGTAATGAGTCGAAGACGTGCACGGTGTTCGTTAAAGGACATATGATCAGAAGTATCCAATGCAAACTACAAGCACAAATTTAAAATCAACAAATTAGAGATTAGGTGACTTTAAAAATCAAAAGATAAGTTCAATTTCAAAAATAAAACTTACTCTTCCCAATATGGAGCCAGAATGAATGTCTGTTTACATGCAAGGGAATTAGTCAAAGCAGTTTCAATGTATGCTCTGACGGCATCTGGATCATTTCTACATTTACTACCCGAAATCGTCTCCGGACAAAACCATCCAATTTTTATTGGAGGTTCGCAAGAATTTACCTCCTCGTAAACCGCACTAAACTCACAAATAAGAGAATTTTGTTAGTAATTCGGTCATTAAAACAATTAAACAATAATGCCTAACTTGTAAGATAATGAACATCACCTCATGTAGACATGGAAAAGAGCTACGTTCAGCATCTCTCCTCTCAAAAATTGCCCGATGTCACTAGGACAAATAATTACAAACGGGTCTTCTGAAAAGCAGTATTGCTCCTTCAGCAGGGGCAACATGATTGGGTCCTCCTCACTTATGCGAGATGCACAATAATGCAGCCATTTGCAATCTTGAGAGAGATCTTTTAGCTCCTCATCAGTCAAAATTGGAGTGCTTGGCATCGACTTTGACCCAGTCGACACCTTTGCTGAGGAACCGACCTCTCTACAAGATCCCTTTGGACTCTTTTGCTATTTGGCATCATCAGCTCTATTTCTTTTCTTACTCACCTTAACATGTGCCCACAACTCCGGACGAAGACCCTTACATTCAAACCAATCTCGCACGGCCCTAACATCTTTTGTCTTACCCGGAATGTTCATGAGAGTCCCGAGTATGGCATCGCATACATTTTTCTCTATATGCATAACGTCAAGACAATGCCTAACCTGTAGATCTCTCCAATATGGAAGCTTCCAAAAGATTGATTCTTTTTTCCATAATCGGCCTTCACCTCCTTGCACTTGCCCCGTTTTACCAAATACAGTCTCAACTCCCTTAACCTGTTCATAAACCTCATAACCGGTCAACGGTCGACGAGCTACACGGTCCTCAACCTCCCCATTGAACAACTTCTTCTTCTTACGATATTGGCGGTCTCGTGGGAGGAACTTTCGATGGTGCATGAATACGTGTTTGCACTTAGGAATCCACGTGGATTCCATGTCATCGATACATATCGGGCATGCTTTGTTCCCTTTGTTCTTATACCCCGATAAGTTGCCATATGCCGGAAAATCATTAACGGTGCATAAAAGCATTGCACGCAAGGTGAACTCCTCATTAGCATATGCATCAAACACTGAAACGCCTTCATCCCACATCTTTCTCAAATCCTCAACGAGAGGTGCAAGATACACATCTATGTCATTGCCAGGTTGTTTAGGACCCGAGATAAGAAGCGAAAGCATTATGTACTTACGCTTCATACACAACCAAGGTGGCAAATTATAGATCACTAAAAGTACCGGCCAAGTACTATGTTGAGAACTAAGATTGCCGAACGGGTTCATTCCATCCGTACACAGTCCGAGCCTTAAATTACGAACCTCATCCCCAAAAGTCTTATGCAACCTATCAATACTCTTCCACTCCGGAGAATCAGATGGATGTGTGAGCAAGTGACCTTTCTTCACCCTATCTGCATGCCACCTCAAATTTAACGCATCTTTCTTTATAGAAAACAAGCGCTTGAATCTAGGTATTATTGGAAGATACCACAATACCTTAGCCGGGGGCCCTTTAGCATCCCGAGCCCCTTTACGCTTGTAGCGCGATAACCCACACCTAGGACACTCTTCTAAGTTCTCGTTTTCATTCCGATACAACACACAATCATTCGGACACGCATGAATCTTTTGGTACTCTAAGCCGAAAGGACACATGAGCTTTTTGGCATAATATGTCGACTTTGGAAGTTCATTTCCCTCAGGAAGCAACTCACCTAACGCTTCTAATAACATTGTGAAACTAGCGTCACTCCAATTGAACTTTGACTTAATGTTGAAAATTGTCAACACTGCTGTTAGTTTGGTGAACTTTGTACATCAAGGGTACAAAGGCTTTTGAGAAGCCTCTGTCAACAAGTCAAAAACACGAGGACGTTTTCCTAACTCATCCTCGACTCCCTCCATCATCTCATCAACACGATCCACATCCTCATCGACATTCTCTTCATCTGTCTCATACCCATCAACATGATCTACTACATCCTCATTGACATCGGCCACATTATTGACGTCCTCAACAACACTTTTCTCTTTGTAAACTCCCTCCTCACCATGCCAAACCCAAACATGATATTGAGGCCTAAACCCACGTCGAAGTATGTGCTCCCTAAGGATATCAACACTATCTACCTTTGATACATTGCCACAACTGACACATGGGCAATAAAAACCAACTCCCCTCGTCCTAACTTGATGTTCAACCGCAATACTACAAAATTCTAATACGCCATCAATAAATTCCGACGATTCAATGCTTCCATACATCCAAGAACGATCGTTTGTCATCCTAATTAGTGTGATTAATTGATTCAAAACAAAATTAATACACAACTTTTAAACATATATACTTATTTATAATAAACATATTTACTAAATATGCTAATAATTAATTAACAAACCACAAACCACAATATAAATAATAAACAACAAACCACATTCCTAAAAACATATTGACTCTAACTTTTCCAAGTGAAAATCAAGATGGTGAGAAGCTCACTAACTTAACCTTAAACAAATCACAATACATTTCATAGTCTACTTATCATTAACAAAGTTCAAGTTGCACTAATATATCGTTCATTCCCTCGACCCTTTTAATTCTACGATGATCACAAGTGGGTAGTTCTCTAACACAACTATAACCAATTCACAATACATGCCATAGTCTATCTAGTAAGTAGTATCTATCATCTAAACGTAATTCACAATACATGCCATATATATATATATATATATATATATATATATATATATATATATATATATATATATGTATATATATATATATACATATGTATATATATATATATGTATATATATATATATATACATATGTATATATTTATATATATGTATATATATATATATATATATGTATATATATATATTTTTTTCATCGAGATTGGATAAATGATATTTTATATGCAATCCTATCTCTAAAATAAGATGACCATATCATACAGATCATTTAGCCCATATCATACATATCATACAGACCATACCTATCTCTAAACGATATTTTCATTCTTTGTTTTGATGATGATCTACATTAGAACAAAGCAACAAGAACAGAAGGGTTTTGACATTAAATGCGACCAGCAACAAGAACAAAGCAATGCTAATGCAAGACAATGAATCCAGTCATCAAACCTGAGTAAAGGGAGTAATACTAATGAAAATAGGTTTATAAAAGTTTAATCCCAACAGTACGAGATCAGGTATTCGATGAGAAACATGAGAACTTAAATTCCATCCTCTCGTACCCAAAGTTCAAAGTTGGATGAAACTCCAAATCAAGACCAAAGGAATCAGCACAAACTGAAACCTATCCACTAAAGCCAAGCATTTCAAGTAGTGCAAAAATCACACAGCTACATATTCTTATCTTTTTTTTCACGAATCATCAGAAACATCGTCAAACAGTCCCCCACCAGTTCTCATCTTGGAAGTAGAACAACCCTCACAAGTAAATTACAATATTTAATCGGTCGAAATATCATTAAGAACAAATAATCAAGGGCATATGTGAATAAACGCTAAAAAACCAACACCAACCTTTTCAATTCTCATGCCCATTTATATTTTTTTCAACAAGAACAGTAAGCAATTACAATGAGATATTTCAATGCTTATTGAAATTAAAAAGAGAAATAATACCTTAATTTGTGAGTTTTGAAGATGAACAAGCAAATGCCTTTGGTTTCAAACAACGGTTTTGAAGAATGCGCACACAGTAGAACAAGAAGCAAACGTTTGCTTTGGGTTTGTGAATGAAAATGAAGATGAACAAAGCAGCAGAAGTAGTTTGATTGCGAGAACAAAGCAGCAGTACAGTAGCTAACGTATGGGTTTTGAGAGAACAAAGAATGGGTATTCGTTCGTTTGAAAGAACAAAGCAGCAGCAGTAGTTTAATCGTTTTTGAGAGTACGTAAAAGGGTTTTGTGAGGGTTTTTGTGAATATGGCGGGTTTTCTTAAAAAACCAAAGATTATTTGCTGCGGTTAAAAAGAAACCGGAGCAATTTTGTTAATTTTGAAGGCTATTTGCTGCGGTTCATGAATAACCGGAGCAATTAACAAAATTCCAAAGGGCTATTTGCTGCGGTTCGGCCTTAACCGCAGCAATTAATGAGTTTTGAAGGCTATTTGCTGCGGTTTTGTGGTTAACCGCAGCACTTATAGTTTTTTTTTTTTTTTTTCTAATTAATTTTCCTCTTTATTGCTGCGAATATAAAAAAACCGCAGCAAATGATGAGCAGCAAATACGTTTTTTTCCACTAGTGACACGTAATTTCTAGCATATGACTATGATTTTCAATTCTAACCACTTCAACGCAATAATATAGACGAAATAGTTTTGTGTGGCAAGTTTCGCGCAAAACAAAACAAGTTTGAGCTACTTTAAGCGCGAAAGTGTCAAAAATGCATAAAAACGCATTAAATCGGAACTTAATGCGTAATTACTAACTTATGACTATGATTTTCAATTGTAACCACTTCAACACAATAATATATACCAAATAATTTTCAGTGCCAAGTTTCGTGCTAAACAAACCAAGTTTGAGCTACATTATGCGCAAAAGTGCCAAAAACGGTTAAAAACCCATAAAATCGCAACTTAACACGTAATTTCTAGCATATGACTATGATTTTCAATTCTAACCACTTGAACGCAATAATATAGACAAAATAGTGTTGTGTGGCAAGTTTCGCGCAAAATAAAACAAGTTTGAGCTACTTTAAGCGCGAAAGTGCCAAAAACGCTTAAAAACGCATCAAATCAGAACTTAACGCGTAATTACTAACATATGACTATGATTTTCAATTGTAACCACTTAACCACAATAATATATACCAAATAATGTTCAGTGCCAAGTTTCGTGCTAAACAAACCAAGTTTGAGCTACATTATGCGCAAAAGTGCCAAAAACGGTTAAAAACCCATAAAATCGCAACTTAACACGTAATTTCTAGCATATGACTATGATTTTCAATTCTAACCACTTGAACGCAATAATATAGACAAAATAGTGTTGTGTGGCAAGTTTCGCGCAAAATAAAACAAGTTTTAGCTACTTTAAGCGCGAAAGTGCCAAAAACGCTTAAAAACGCATAAAATCGGAACTTAACGCGTAATTACTAACATATGACTATGATTTTCAATTGTAACCACTTCAACACAATAATTTATACCAAATAATGTTCAGTGCCAAGTTTCGTGCTAAACAAACCAAGTTTGAGCTACATTATGCGCAAAAGTGCCAAAAACGGTTAAAAACCCATAAAATCGCAACTTAACACGTAATTTCTAGCATATGACTATGATTTTCAATTCTAACCACTTGAACGCAATAATATAGACAAAATAGTGTTGTGTGGCAAGTTTCGCGCAAAATAAAACAAGTTTTAGCTACTTTAAGCGCGAAAGTGCCAAAAACGCTTAAAAACGCATAAAACCGGAACTTAACGCGTAATTACTAACATATGACTATGATTTTCAATTGTAACCACTTCAACACAATAATTTATACCAAATAATGTTCAGTGCCAAGTTTCGTGCTAAACAAACCAAGTTCGAGCTACATTATGCGCAAAAGTGCCAAAAACGGTTAAAAACCCATAAAATCGCAACTTAACACGTAATTTCTAGCATATGACTATGATTTTCAATTCTAACCACTTGAACGCAATAATATAGACAAAATAGTGTTGTGTGGCAAGTTTCGCGCAATACAAAACAAGTTTGAGCTACTTTAAGCGCGAAAGTGCCAAAAACGTTTAAAAACGCATAAAATCGGAACTTAACGCGTAATTACAAACATATGACTATGATTTTCAATTGTAACCACTTCAACACAATAATATATACCAAATAATGTTCAGTGCCAAGTTTCGTGCTAAACAAACCAAGTTTGAGCTACTTTATGCGCAAAAGTGCCAAAAACGCTTAAAAACGCTTAAAATCGCAATTTAACACGTTATTTCTAGCAAATGACCATGATTTTCAATTCTAACCACTTCAACGCAATATATTATTCCAAATAGTGTTGTGTGTGAAGTTTCGAGCAAAAGAAATCAAGTTTGATCTACTTTATGCGGAAAAGTGCGAAAAACGATTAAAAACCCTTAAAATCGCAACTTAACAAGTAATTTCTAGCATATGACTATAACTTTCAATTCTAACCACTTCAACGCAATAATATAGATGAAATAGTGTTATGTGGCAAGTTTTGCACAAAACAAACAAAGTTTGAGCTACTTTATGCGTAAAAAAGCCAAAAACGGATAAAAACCCTTAAAATCGCAACTTAACACGTAATTTCTAGCATATCACTATGATTTTCAATTCTAAACACTTCAATGCAATAATATAGACGAAATAGTGTTGTATGGCAAGTATCGCGCAAAACGAAACAAGTTTGAGCTATTTTAAGCGCGAAAGTGCCAAAAACGCTTAAAAACACATAAAATCGGAACTTAACACGTAATATCTAGCATATGACTATAATTTTCAATTCTAACCACTTCAACGCAATATATTATTCCAAATAGTGTTGTGTGCGAAGTTTCGAGCAAAAGAAACCAAGTTTGATCTACTTTATCGGCAAAAGTGCGAAAAATTATTAAACAGCCTTAAAATCGCAACTTAACACGTAATTTCTAGCATATGACTATGATTTTCAATTCTAACCACTTCAACGCAATAATATAGACGAAATAGTGTTATGTGGCAAGTTTTGCAAAAAAGAAACAAAGTTTGTGCTACTTTATGCGCAAAAAAGGCAAAAACGGTTAAAAACCCTTAAAATCGCAACTTAACACGTAATTTCTAGCATATGACTATGATTTTCAATTCTAACCACTTCAACGCAATAATATTGACGAAATAGTGTTGTGTGGCAAGTATCGCGCAAAACGAAACAAGTTTGAGCTATTTTAAGCGCGAAAGTGCCAAAAACGCTTAAAAACACATAAAATCGGAACCTAACACGTAATTTCTAGCATATGACTAGGATTTTCAATTCTAACCACTTCAACGCAATATATTATTCCAAATAGTGTTGTGTGCGAAGTTTCGAGCAAAAGAAACCAAGTTTGATCTACTTTATGCGAAAAAGTGCGAAAAACGAATAAAAACCCTTAAAATCGTAACTTAACACGTAATTTCTAGCATATGACTATAATTTTCAATTCTAACCACTTCAACGCAATAATATAGACGAAATAGTGTTATGTGGCAAGTTTTGCACAAAACAAACAAAGTTTGAGCTACTTTATGTGCAAAAAAGCCAAAAACGGTTAAAAACCCTTAAAATCGCAACTTAACACGTAATTTTTAGCATATGACTATGATTTTCAATTCTAACCACTTCAACGAAATAATATTGACAAAATAGTGTTGTGTGGCAAGTATCGCGCAAAACGAAACAAGTTTGAGCTATTTTAAGCGCGAAAGTGCCAAAAACGCTTAAAAATACATAAAATCGGAACTTAACACGTAATTTTTAGCATATGACTATGATTTTCAATTCTAACCACTTCAACACAATAATTTATTCCAAATAGTGTTCTGTGCCACGTTTCGTGCAAAACAAACCAAGTTTGAGCTACTTTATGCGCAAAAGTGCAAAAAACGGTTAAAAACCCTTAAAATCGCAACTTAACACGTAATTTCAAGCATATGACTATGATTTTCAATTTTAACCACTTCAACGCAATAATATAGACCAAACAGTGTTGGGTGGCAAGTTTCGCGCAACACAAATCGAGTTTGAGTTACTTTATGCGCAAAAGTGTTAAAAACGCTTAAAAACGCATAAAATCGGAACTTAACACGTAATTTCAAGCATATGACTGTGATTTTAAATTCTGAGCACTTCAACACAATAATATAAAAGAAATAGTGTTGTGTGCCAAGTTTCCTGCAAAATAATCAGAGTTTGAGCTACTTTATGCGCAAAAGTGCCAAAAACACTTAAAAACCCTTAAAATCGCAACTTAAGATGTAATTTCTAGCATACGACAATGATTTTCAATTCTATCCACTTCAACACAATAATATATTCCAAATAGTGTTGTGTACCATGTTTCATGCAAAACAAACAAAGTGTGAGCTACATTATGCGCAAAAGTGCCAAAAACGGTTAAAAACCCTTAAAATCGCAACTTAACACGTAATTTCTAGCATATGACTATGATTTTCAATTCTAACCACTTCAATGCAATAATATAGACGAAATAGTTTTGTGTGGCAAGTTTCGCGCAAAACAAAACAAGTTTGAGCTACTTTAAGCGCGAAAGTGTCAAAAACGCATAAAAACGCATAAAATCGGAACTTAACGCGTAATTACTAACATATGACTATGATTTTCAATTGTAACCACTTCAACACAATAATATATACCAAATAATGTTCAGTGCCAAGTTTCGTGCTAAACAAACCAAGTTTGAGCTACATTATGCGCAAAAGTGCCAAAAACGGTTAAAAACCCATAAAATCGCAACTTAACACGTAATTTCTAGCATATGACTATGATTTTCAATTCTAACCACTTGAACGCAATAATATAGACAAAATAGTGTTGTGTGGCAAGTTTCGCGCAAAATAAAACAAGTTTGAGCTACTTTAAGCGCGAAAGTGCCAAAAACGCTTAAAAACGCATAAAATCAGAACTTAACGCGTAATTACTAACATATGACTATGATTTTCAATTGTAACCACTTCAACACAATAATATATACCAAATAATGTTCAGTGCCAAGTTTCGTGCTAAACAAACCAAGTTTGAGCTACATTATGCGCAAAAGTGCCAAAAAACGGTTAAAAACCCATAAAATCGCAACTTAACACGTAATTTATAGCATATGACTATGATTTTCAATTCTAACCACTTGAACGCAATAATATAGACAAAATAGTGTTGTGTGGCAAGTTTCGCGCAAAATAAAACAAGTTTGAGCTACTTTAAGCGCGAAAGTGCCAAAAACGCTTAAAAACGCATAAAATCGGAACTTAACGCGTAATTACTAACATATGACTATGATTTTCAATTGTAACCACTTCAACACAATAATATATACCAAATAATGTTCAGTGCCAAGTTTCGTGCTAAACAAACCAAGTGTGAGCTACATTATGCGCAAAAGTGCCAAAAACGGTTAAAAACTCATAAAATCGCAACTTAACACGTAATTTCTAGCATATGACTATGATTTTCAATTCTAACCACTTAAACGCAATAATATAGACAACATAGTGTTGTGTGGCAAGTTTCGCGCAAAATAAAACAAGTTTGAGCTACTTTAAGCGCGAAAGTGCCAAAAACGCTTAAAAACGCATAAAATCGGAACTTAACGCGTAATTACTAACATATGACTATGATTTTCAATTGTAACCACTTCAACACAATAATATATACCAAATAATGTTCAGTGCCAAGTTTCGTGCTAAACAAACCAAGTTTGAGCTACATTATGCGCAAAAGTGCCAAAACAGTTAAAAACCCATAAAATCGCAACTTAACACGTAATTTATAGCATATGACTATGATTTTCAATTCTAACCACTTGAACGCAATAATATAGACAAAATAGTGTTGTGTGGCAAGTTTCGCGCAAAATAAAACAAGTTTGAGCTACTTTAAGCGCGAAAGTGCCAAAAACGCTTAAAAACGCATAAAATCGGAACTTACCGCGTAATTACTAACATATGACTATGATTTTCAATTGTAACCACTTCAACACAATAATGTATACCAAATAATGTTCAGTGCCAAGTTTCGTGCTAAACAAACCAAGTTTGAGCTACATTATGCGCAAAAGTGCCAAAAACAGTTAAAAACCCATAAAATCGCAACTTAACACGTAATTTATAGCATATGACTATGATTTTCAATTCTAACCACTTGAACGCAATAATATAGACAAAATAGTGTTGTGTGGCAAGTTTCGCGCAAAATAAAACAAGTTTGAGCTACTTTAAGCGCGAAAGTGCCAAAAAACGCTTAAAAACGCATAAAATCGGAACTTAACGCGTAATTACTAACATATGACTATGATTTTCAATTGTAACCACTTCAACACAATAATATATACCAAATAATGTTCAGTGCCAAGTTTCGTGCTAAACAAACCAAGTTTGAGCTACATTATGCGCAAAAGTGCCAAAAACGGTTAGAAACTCATAAAATCGCAACTTAACACGTAATTTCTAGCATATGACTATGATTTTCAATTCTAAACACTTGAACGCAATAATATAGACAACATAGTGTTGTGTGGCAAGTTTTCGCGCAAAATAAAACAAGTTTGAGCTACTTTAAGCGCGAAAGTGCCAAAAACGCTTAAAAACGTATAAAATCGGAACTTAACCGCGTAATTACTAACATATGACTATGATTTTCAATTGTAACCACTTCAACACAATAATATATACCAAATAATGTTCAGTGCCAAGTTTCGTGCTAAACAAACCAAGTTTGAGCTACATTATGCGCAAAAGTGCCAAAAACGGTTAAAAACCCATAAAATCGCAACTTAACACGTAATTTCTAGCATATGACTATAATTTTCAATTCTAACCACTTGAACGCAATAATATAGACAAAATAGTGTTGTGTGGCAAGTTTCGCGCAAAATAAAGCAAGTTTGAGCTACTTTAAGCGCGAAAGTGCCAAAAACGCTTAAAAACGCATAAAATCGGAACTTAACGCGTAATTACTAACATATGACTATGATTTTCAATTGTAACCACTTCAACACAATAATATATACCAAATAATGTTCAGTGCCAAGTTTCGTGCTAAACAAACCAAGTTTGAGCTACATTATGCGCAAAAGTGCCAAAAACAGTTAAAAACCCATAAAATCGCAACTTAACACGTAATTTATAGCATATGACTATGATTTTCAATTCTAACCACTTGAACGCAATAATATAGACAAAATAGTGTTGTGTGGCAAGTTTCGCGCAAAATAAAACAAGTTTGAGCTACTTTAAGCGCGAAAGTGCCAAAAACGCTTAAAAACGCATAAAATCGGAACTTAACGCGTAATTACTAACATATGACTATGATTTTCAATTGTAACCACTTCAACACAATAATGTATACCAAATAATGTTCAGTGCCAAGTTTCGTGCTAAACAAACCAAGTTTGAGCTACATTATGCGCAAAAGTGCCAAAAACAGTTAAAAACCCATAAAATCGCAACTTAACACGTAATTTATAGCATATGACTATGATTTTCAATTCTAACCACTTGAACGCAATAATATAGACAAAATAGTGTTGTGTGGCAAGTTTCGCGCAAAATAAAACAAGTTTGAGCTACTTTAAGCGCGAAAGTGCCAAAAACGCTTAAAAACGCATAAAATCGCGGAACTTAACGCGTAATTACTAACATATGACTATGATTTTCAATTGTAACCACTTCAACACAATAATATATACCAAATAATGTTCAGTGCCAAGTTTCGTGCTAAACAAACCAAGTTTGAGCTACATTATGCGCAAAAGTGCCAAAAACGGTTAGAAACTCATAAAATCGCAACTTAACACGTAATTTCTAGCATATGACTATGATTTTCAATTCTAAACACTTGAACGCAATAATATAGACAACATAGTGTTGTGTGGCAAGTTTCGCGCAAAATAAAACAAGTTTGAGCTACTTTAAGCGCGAAAGTGCCAAAAAACGCTTAAAAACGTATAAAATCGGAACTTAACGCGTAATTACTAACATATGACTATGATTTTCAATTGTAACCACTTCAACACAATAATATATACCAAATAATGTTCAGTGCCAAGTTTCGTGCTAAACAAACCAAGTTTGAGCTACATTATGCGCAAAAGTGCCAAAAACGGTTAAAAACCCATAAAATCGCAACTTAACACGTAATTTCTAGCATATGACTATAATTTTCAATTCTAAACCACTTGAACGCAATAATATAGACAAAATAGTGTTGTGTGGCAAGTTTCGCGCAAAATAAAGCAAGTTTGAGCTACTTTAAGCGCGAAAGTGCCAAAAACGCTTAAAAACGCATAAAATCGGAACTTAACGCGTAATTACTAACATATGACTATGATTTTCAATTGTAACCACTTCAACACAATAATTTATACCAAATACTGTTCAGTGCCAAGTTTCGTGCTAAACAAACCAAGTTTGAGCTACATTATGCGCAAAAGTGCCAAAAACGGTTAAAAACCCATAAAATCGCAACTTAACACGTAATTTCTAGCATATGACTATGATTTTCAATTCTAACCACTTGAACGCAATAATATAGACAAAATAGTGTTGTGTGGCATGTTCCGCGCAATAAAAAACAAGTTTGAGCTACTTTAAGCGCGAAAGTGCCA
>NC_080049.1:13271097-13294205 GCF_026212465.1 Amaranthus tricolor | reverse complement strand
GCATTGAAGTGGTTAGAATTGAAAATCATAGTCATATGCTAGAATTAAGTGTTAAGTTGCGATTTTAAGGGTTTTATAACCGTTTTTTTGCTTTTTTGCGCATAAAGTAGCTCAAACTTTGTTTGTTTTTTGCAAAACTTGCCACATAACACTATTTCGTCTATATTATTGCGTTGAAGTGGTTAGAATTGAAAATTATAGTCATATGCTAGAAATTACGTGTTAAGTTGCGATTTTAAGGGTTTTTTAACCGTTTTTTTGGCACTTTGCGCATAATGTAGCTCAAACTTGGTTTGTTTTGCATGAAACATGGCACACAACACTATTTGGAATATATTATTGTGTTGAAGTGGTTAGAATTGAAAATCATAGTCATATGCTAGAAATTACATGTTAAGTTCCGATTTTAAAGGGTTTTTAATCGTTTTTTCGCACTTTTGCCGCATAAAGTAGATCAAACTTTGTTTCTTTTGCTCGAAACTTCGCACAACAACACTATTTGGAATAATATATTGCGTTGAAGTGGTTAGAATTGAAAATCATAGTCTTATGCTGGAAATTACGTGTTAAGTTCTGATTTTATGTGTTTTTTAAGCTTTTTTGGCACTTTTGCGCTTAAAATAGCTCAAACTTGTTTTCGTTTTGCGCGAAACTTGCCACACAACACTATTTCGTCTATATTATTGCATTGAAGTGGTTAGAATTGAAAATCATAGTCATATGCTAGAAATTAAGTGTTGAGTTGCGATTTTAAGGGTTTTTAACCGTTTTTGGCTTTTTTGCGCATAAAGTAGCTCAAACTTTGTTTGTTTTTTGCAAAACTTGCCACATAACACTATTTCGTCTATATTATTGCGTTGAAGTGGTTAGAATTGAAAATTATAGTCATATGCTAGAAATTACGTGTTAAGTTGCGATTTTAAAGGTTTTTAATCGTTTTTCGCACTTTTGCGCACTTGCCATAAAGTAGATCTAACTTGGTTTCTTTTGCTCGAAACTTCGCACACAACACTATTTGGAATAATATATTGCGTTGAAGTGGTTAGAATTGAAAATTATAGTCATATGCTAGAAATTACGTGTTAAGTTGCTGCGATTTTAAGGGTTTTTATAACCGTTTTTGGCACTTTTGCGCATAGTGTAGCTCAAACTTGGTTTGTTTTGTCATGAAACATGGCACACAACACTATTTGGAATATATTATTGTGTTGAAGTGGTTAGAATTGAAAATCATAGTCATATGCTAGAAATTACGTGTTAAGTTCCGATTTTATGTGTTTTTAAGCGTTTTTGGCACTTTCGCGCTTAAAATAGCTCAAACTTGTTTCGTTTTGCGCGAAACTTGCCACACAACACTATTTCGTCTATATTATTGCGTTGAAGTGGTTAGAATTGAAAATCATAGTCATATGCTAGAAATTAAGTGTTAAGTTGCGATTTTAAGGGTTTTTAAACCGTTTTTTTGGCTTTTTTTGCGCATAAAGTAGCTCAAACTTTGTTTGTTTTGTGCAAAACTTGCCACATAACAAAATTTCGTCTATATTATTGCGGTGAAATGGTTAGAATTGAAAATTATAGTCATATGCTAGAAATTACGTGTTAAGTTGCGATCTTAAGGGTTTTTAATCGTTTTTTCGCACTTTTTGCGCATAAAGTAGATCAAACTTGTTTCTTTTGCTCGAAACTTCGCACACAACACTATTTGGAATAATATATTGCGTTGAAGTGGTTAGAATTGAAAATCATAGTCTTATGCTAGAAATTACGTGTTAAGTTCTGATTTTATGTGTTTTTAAGCTTTTTTGGCACTTTTTGCGCTTAAAATAGCTCAAACTTGTTTCGTTTTGCGTGAAACTTGCCACACAACACTATTTCGTCTATATTATTGCATTGAAGTGGTTAGAATTGAAAATCATAGTCATATGCTAGAATTAAGTGTTAAGTTTGCGATTTTAAGGGTTTTTAACCCTTTTTTTTTGCTTTTTTGCGCATAAAGTAGCTCAAACTTTGTTTGTTTTTTCAAAACTTGCCACATAACACTATTTCGTCTATATTATTGCGTTGAAGTGGTTAGAATTGAAAATTATAGTCATATGCTAGAAATTACGTGTTAAGTTGCGATTTTAAAGGTTTTTAATCGCTTTCTTTTTTCTTTTTCGCACTTTTGCGCATAAAGTAGATCTAACTTGGTTTCTTTTGCTCGAAACTTCGCACACAACACTATTTGGAATAATATATTGCGTTGAAGTGGTTAGAATTGAAAATTATAGTCATATGCCTAGAAATTACGTGTTAAGTTGCGATTTTAAGGGTTTTTATAACCGTTTTTGGCACTTTTGCGCATAATGTAGCTCAAACTTGGTTTGTTTTGCATGAAACATGGCACACAACACTATTTGGAATATATTATTGTGTTGAAGTGGTTAGAATTGAAAATCATAGTCCATATGCTAGAAATTACGTGTTAAGTTCCGATTTTATGTGTTTTTAAGCGTTTTTGGCACTTTCGCGCTTAAAATAGCTCAAACTTGTTTCGTTTTGTGCGAAACTTGCCACACAACACTATTTCGTCTATATTATTGCGTTGAAGTGGTTAGAATTGAAAATCATAGTCATATGCTAGAAATTAAGTGTTAAGTTGCGATTTTAAGGGTTTTTAACCGTTTTTGGCTTTTTTGCGCATAAGAAGTAGCTCAAACTTTGTTTGTTTTGTGCCAAAACTTGCCACATAACAAAATTTCGTCTATATTATTGCGTTGAAATGGTTAGAATTGAAAATTATAGTCATATGCTAGAAATTACGTGTTAAGTTGCGATCTTAAGGGTTTTTAATCGTTTTTTTCGCACTTTTGCGCATAAAGTAGATCAAACTTGGTTTCTTTTGCTCGAAACTTCGCACACAACACTATTTGGAATAATATATTGCGTTGAAGTGGTTAGAATTGAAAATCATAGTCTTATGCTAGAAATTACGTGTTAAGTTCTGATTTTATGTGTTTTTAAGCTTTTTTGGCACTTTTGCGCTTAAAATAGCTCAAACTTGTTTCGTTTTGCGTGAAACTTGGCCACAAACACTATTTCGTCTATATTATTGGCATTGAAGTGGTTAGAATTGAAAATCATACGTCATATGCTAGAATTAAGTGTTAAGTTGGCGATTTTAAGGGTTTTTAACCGTTTTTTGCTTTTTTTGCCGCATAAAGTAGCTCAAACTTTGTTTGTTTTTTGCAAAACTTGCCACATAAACACTATTTCGTCTATATTATTGCGTTGAAGTGGTTAGAATTGAAAATTATAGTCATATGCTAGAAATTACGTGTTAAGTTGCGATTTTAAAGGTTTTTAATCGTTTTTTCGCACTTTTGCGCATAAAGTAGATCTAACTTGGTTTCTTTTTGCTCGAAAACTGTCGCACACAACACTATTTGGAATAATATATTGCGTTGAAGTGGTTAGAATTGAAAATTATAGTCATATGCTAGAAATTACGTGTTAAGTTGCGATTTTAAGGGTTTTTAAAACCGTTTTTGGCACTTTTGCGCATAATGTAGCTCAAACTTGGTTTGTTTTGGCATGAAACATGGCACACAACACTATTTGGAATATATTATTGTGTTGAAGTGGTTAGAATTGAAAATCATAGTCATATGCTAGAAATTACGTGTTAAGTTCCGATTTTAAGGTGTTTTTAAGCGTTTTTGGCACTTTCGCGCTAAAATAGCTCAAACTTGTTTCGTTTTGCGCGAAACTTGCCACACAAACACTATTTCGTCTATATTATTGCGTTGAAGTGGTTAGAATTGAAAATCATAGTCATATGCTAGAAATTAAGTGTTAAGTTTCGATTTTAAGTGGTTTTTATAACCGTTTTCTTGGCTTTTTTGCGCATAAAGTAGCTCAAACTTTGTTTGTTTTGTGCAAAACTTGCCACATAACAAAATTTCGTCTATATTATTGCGTTGAAATGGTTAGAATTGAAAATTATAGTCATATGCTAGAAATTACAGTGTTAAGTTGCGATCTTAAGGGTTTTTAAATCGTCTTTTTTTCGCACTTTTGCGCATAAAGTAGATCAAACTTGGTTTCTTTTGCTCGAAACTTCGCACACAACACTATTTGGAATAATATATTGCGTTGAAGTGGTTAGAATTGAAAATCATAGTCTTATGCTAGAAATTACGTGTTAAGTTCTGATTTTATGTGTTTTTAAGCTTTTTTGGCACTTTTGCTCTTAAAATAGCTCAAACTTGTTTCGTTTTGCGCGAAACTTGCCACACAACACTATTTCGTCTTTATTATTGCGTTGAAGTGGTTAGAATTGAAAATCATAGTCATATGCTAGAAATTAAGTGTTAAGTTGCGATTTTAAGGGTTTTTAACCGTTTTTGGCTTTTTTGCGCATAAAGTAGCTCAAACTTTGTTTGTTTTGGGCAAAACTTGCCACATAACAAAATTTCGTCTATATTATTGCGTTGAAGTGGTTAGAATTGAAAATTATAGTCATATGCTAGAAATTACGTGTTAAGTTGCGATTTTAAACGTTTTTAAATCGTTTTTCGCACTTTTTGCGCATAAAGTAGATCAAACTTGGTTTCTTTTGCTCGAAACTTCGGCACACAACACTATTTGGAATAATATATTGCGTTGAAGTGGTTAGAATTGAAAATCATAGTCTTATGGCTAGAAATTACGTGTTAAGTTCTGATTTTATGTGTTTTTAAAGCTTTTTTGGCACTTTTGCGCTTAAAATAGCTCAAACTTGTTTCGTTTTGCGTGAAACTTGCCACACAACACTATTTCGTCTATATTATTGCATTGAAGTGGTTAGAATTGAAAATCATAGTCATATGCTAGAAATTAAGTGTTAAGTTGCGATTTTAAGGGTTTTTTTAACCGTTTTTGGCTTTTTTTGGCGCATAAAGTAGCTCAAACTTTGTTTGTTTTTTGCAAAACTTGCCACATAACACTATTTCGTCTATATTATTGCGTTAAAGTGGTTAGAATTGAAAATTATAGTCATATGCTAGAAATTACGTGTTAAGTTGCGATTTTAAAGGTTTTTAATCGTTTTTTCGCACTTTTGCGTCATAAAGTAGATCTAACTTGGTTTCTTTTGCTCGAAACTTCGCACACAACACTATTTGGAATAATATATTGCGTTGAAGTGGTTAGAATTGAAAATTATAGTCATATGCTAGAAATAACGTGTTCAGTTGCGATTTTAAGGGTTTTTAAAACCGTTTTTGGCACTTTTGCGCATAATGTAGCTCAAACTTGGTTTGTTTTGCATGAAACATGGCACACAACACTATTTGGAATATATTATTGTGTTGAAGTGGTTAGAATTGAAAATCATAGTCATATGCTAGAAATTACGTGTTAAGTTCCGATGTTAAGGGTTTTTAATCGTTTTTCGCACTTTTGCGCATAAAGTAGATGAAACTTGGTTTCTTTTGCTCGAAAC
Organism: Amaranthus tricolor; assembly: GCF_026212465.1. Taxonomy (NCBI): domain Eukaryota; kingdom Viridiplantae; phylum Streptophyta; class Magnoliopsida; order Caryophyllales; family Amaranthaceae; genus Amaranthus; species Amaranthus tricolor. Next base: position 13,288,741 of record NC_080049.1, on the reverse strand, counting down.
TTCGCACACAACACTATTTGGAATAATATATTGCGTTGAAGTGGTTAGAATTGAAAATCATAGTCTTATGCTAGAATTACGTGTTAAGTTCTGATTTTATTGTGTTTTTAAGCTTTTTTGGCACTTTTGCGCTTAAAATAGCTCAAACTTGTTTCGTTTTGCGTGAAACTTGCCACACAAACACTATTTCGTCTATATTATTGGCATTGAAGTGGTTAGAATTGAAAATCATAGTCATATGCTAGAAATTAAGTGTTAAGTTGCGATTTTAAGGGTTTTTAAACCGTTTTTGGCTTTTTTGCGCATAAAGTAGCTCAAACTTTGTTTGTTTTTTGCAAAACTTGCCACATAACACTATTTCGTCTATATTATTGCGTTGAAGTGGTTAGAATTGAAAATATATAGTCATATGCTAGAAATTACGTGTTAAGTTGCGATTTTAAAGGTTTTTAATCGTTTTTCGCACTTTTGCGCATAAAGTAGATCTAACTTGGTTTCTTTTGCTCGAAACTTCGCACACAACACTATTTGGAATAATATATTGCGTTGAAGTGGTTAGAATTGAAAATTATAGTCATATGCTAGAAATTACGTGTTCAGTTGCGATTTTAAGGGTTTTTAAACCGTTTTTGGCACTTTTGCGCATAATGTAGCTCAAACTTGGTTTGTTTTGCATGAAACATGGCACACAACACTATTTGGAATATATTATTGTGTTGAAGTGGTTAGAATTGAAAATCATAGTCATATGCTAGAAATTACGTGTTAAGTTCCGATTTTAAGGGTTTTTAATCGTTTTTTCGCACTTTTGCGCATAAAGTAGATCAAACTTGGTTTGCTTAGCACGAAACTTGGCACTGAACATTATTTGGTATATATTATTGGGTTGAAGTGGTTACAATTGAAAATCATAGTCATATGTTAGTAATTACGCGTGAAGTTCCGATTTTATGCGTTTTTAAGCGTTTTTGACACTTTCGCGCTTAAAGTAGCTCAAACTTGTTTTGTTTTGCGCGAAACTTGCCACACAAAACTATTTCGTCTATATTATTGCGTTGAAGTGGTTAGAATTGAAAATCATAGTCATATGCTAGAAATTACGTGTTAAGTTGCGATTTTAAGGGTTTTTAACCGTTTTTGGCTTTTTTTGCGCATAAAGTAGCTCAAACTTTGTTTGTTTTGTGCAAAACTTGCCACATAACAAAATTTCGTCTATATTATTGCGTTGAAGTGGTTAGAATTGAAAATTATAGTCATATGATAGAAATTACGTGTTAAGTTGCGATTTTAAGGGTTTTTAATCGTTTTTTCGCAATGTTGCGCATAAAGTAGATCAAACTTGGTTTCTTTTGCTCGAAACTTCGCACACAACACTATTTGGAATAATATATTGCGTTGAAGTGGTTAGAATTGAAAATCATAGTCTTATGCTAGAAATTACGTGTTAAGTTTCGATTTTATGTGTTTTTAAGCTTTTTTGGCACTTTTGCGCTTAAAATAGCTCAAACTTGTTTCGTTTTGCGCGAAACTTGCCACACAACACTATTTCGTCTATATTATTGCGTTGAAGTGGTTAGAATGGAAAATCATAGTCATATGCTAGAAATTACGTGTTAAGTTGCGATTTTAAGGGTTTTTAACCGTTTTTGGCTTTTTTGCGCATAAAGTAGCTCAAACTTTGTTTGTTTTTTGCAAAACTTGCCACATAACACTATTTCGTCTATATTATTGCGTTGAAGTGGTTAGAATTGAAAATTATAGTCATATGCTAGAAATTACGTGTTAAGTTGCGATTTTAAGGGTTTTTAATCGTTTTTCGCACTTTTGCGCATAAAGTAGATCTAACTTGGTTTCTTTTGCTCGAAACTTCGCACACAACACTATTTGGAATAATATATTGCGTTGAAGTGGTTAGAATTGAAAATTATAGTCATATGCTAGAAATTACGTGTTAAGTTGCGATTTTAAGGGTTTTTAAACCGTTTTTGGCACTTTTGCGCATAATGTAGCTCAAACTTGGTTTGTTTTGCATGAAACATGGCACACAACACTATTTGGAATATATTATTGTGTTGAAGTGGTTAGAATTGAAAATCATAGTCATATGCTAGAAATTACGTGTTAAGTTCCGATTTTAAGGGTTTTTAATCGTTTTTCGCAATGTTGCGCATAAAGTAGATCAAACTTGGTTTCTTTTGCTCGAAACTTCGCACACAACACTATTTGGAATAATATATTGCGTTGAAGTGGTTAGAATTGAAAATCATAGTCTTATGCTAGAAATTACGTGTTAAGTTTCGATTTTATGTGTTTTTAAGCTTTTTTGGCACTTTTGCGCTTAAAATAGCTCAAACTTGTTTCGTTTTGCGCGAAACTTGCCACACAACACTATTTCGTCTATATTATTGCGTTGAAGTGGTTAGAATTGAAAATCATAGTCATATGCTAGAAATTACGTGTTAAGTTGCGATTGAAAGGGTTTTTAACCGTTTTTGGCTTTTTTGCGCATAAAGTAGCTCAAACTTTGTTTGTTTTTTGCAAAACTTGCCACATAACACTATTTCGTCTATATTATTGCGTTGAAGTGGTTAGAATTGAAAATTATAGTCATATGCTAGAAATTACGTGTTAAGTTGCCATTTTAAGGGTTTTTAATCGTTTTTCGCACTTTTGCGCATAAAGTAGATCTAACTTGGTTTCTTTTGCTCGAAACTTCGCACACAACACTATTTGGAATAATATATTGCGTTGAAGTGGTTAGAATTGAAAATTATAGTCATATGCTAGAAATTACGTGTTAAGTTGCGATTTTAAGGGTTTTTAACCGTTTTTTGGCACTTTTGCGCATAATGTAGCTCAAACTTGGTTTGTTTTGCATGAAACATGGCACACAACACTATTTGGAATATATTATTGTGTTGAAGTGGTTAGAATTGAAAATCATAGTCATATGCTAGAAATTACGTGTTAAGTTCCGATTTTATGTGTTTTTAAGCGTTTTTGGCACTTTCGCGCTTAAAATAGCTCAAACTTGTTTCGTTTTGCGCGAAACTTGCCACACAACACTATTTCGTCTATATTATTGCGTTGAAGTGGTTAGAATTGAAAATCATAGTCATATGCTAGAAATTAAGTGTTAAGTTGCGATTTTAAGGGTTTTTAACCGTTTTTGGCTTTTTTGCGCATAAAGTAGCTCAAACTTTGTTTGTTTTGTGCAAAACTTGCCACATAACAAAATTTCGTCTATATTATTGCGTTGAAGTGGTTAGAATTGAAAATTATAGTCATATGCTAGAAATTACGTGTTAAGTTGCGATCTTAAGGGTTTTTAATCGTTTTTTCGCACTTTTGCGCATAAAGTAGATCAAACTTGGTTTCTTTTGCTCGAAACTTCGCACACAACACTATTTGGAATAATATATTGCGTTGAAGTGGTTAGAATTGAAAATCATAGTCTTATGCTAGAAATTACGTGTTAAGTTCTGATTTTATGTGTTTTTAAGCTTTTTTGGCACTTTTGCTCTTAAAATAGCTCAAACTTGTTTCGTTTTGCGCGAAACTTGCCACACAACACTATTTCGTCTTTATTATTGCGTTGAAGTGGTTAGAATTGAAAATCATAGTCATATGCTAGAAATTAAGTGTTAAGTTGCGATTTTAAGGGTTTTTAACCGTTTTTTGGCTTTTTTGCGCATAAAGTAGCTCAAACTTTGTTTGTTTTGTGCAAAACTTGCCACATAACAAAATTTCGTCTATATTATTGCGTTGAAGTGGTTAGAATTGAAAATTATAGTCATATGCTAGAAATTACGTGTTAAGTTGCGATTTTAAAAGTTTTTAATCGTTTTTCGCACTTTTGCGCATAAAGTAGATCTAACTTGGTTTCTTCTGCTCGAAACTTCGCACACAACACTATTTGGAATAATATATTGCGTTGAAGTGGTTACAATTGAAAATTATAGTCATATGCTAGAAATTACGTGTTAAGTTGCGATTTTAAGGGTTTTTAACCGTTTTTGGCACTTTTGCGCATAATGTAGCTCAAACTTGGTTTGTTTTGCATGAAATATGGCACACAACACTATTTGGAATATATTATTGTGTTGAAGTGGTTAGAATTGAAAATCATAGTCATATGCTAGAAATTACGTGTTAAGTTCCGATTTTAAGGGTTTTTAATCGTTTTTCGCAATGTTGCGCATAAAGTAGATCAAACTTGGTTTCTTTTGCTCGAAACTTCGCACACAACACTATTTGGAATAATATATTGCGTTGAAGTGGTTAGAATTGAAAATCATAGTCTTATGCTAGAAATTACGTGTTAAGTTTCGATTTTATGTGTTTTTAAGCTTTTTTGGCACTTTTGCGCTTAAAATAGCTCAAACTTGTTTCGTTTTGCGCGAAACTTGCCACACAACACTATTTCGTCTATATTATTGCGTTGAAGTGGTTAGAATTGAAAATCATAGTCATATGCTAGAAATTACGTGTTAAGTTGCGATTGAAAGGGTTTTTAACCGTTTTTGGCTTTTTTGCGCATAAAGTAGCTCAAACTTTGTTTGTTTTTTGCAAAACTTGCCACATAACACTATTTCGTCTATATTATTGCGTTGAAGTGGTTAGAATTGAAAATTATAGTCATATGCTAGAAATTACGTGTTAAGTTGCCATTTTAAGGGTTTTTAATCGTTTTTCGCACTTTTGCGCATAAAGTAGATCTAACTTGGTTTCTTTTGCTCGAAACTTCGCACACAACACTATTTGGAATAATATATTGCGTTGAAGTGGTTAGAATTGAAAATTATAGTCATATGCTAGAAATTACGTGTTAAGTTGCGATTTTAAGGGTTTTTAACCGTTTTTGGCACTTTTGCGCATAATGTAGCTCAAACTTGGTTTGTTTTGCATGAAACATGGCACACAACACTATTTGGAATATATTATTGTGTTGAAGTGGTTAGAATTGAAAATCATAGTCATATGCTAGAAATTACGTGTTAAGTTCCGATTTTATGTGTTTTTAAGCGTTTTTGGCACTTTCGCGCTTAAAATAGCTCAAACTTGTTTCGTTTTGCGCGAAACTTGCCACACAACACTATTTCGTCTATATTATTGCGTTGAAGTGGTTAGAATTGAAAATCATAGTCATATGCTAGAAATTAAGTGTTAAGTTGCGATTTTAAGGGTTTTTAACCGTTTTTGGCTTTTTTGCGCATAAAGTAGCTCAAACTTTGTTTGTTTTGTGCAAAACTTGCCACATAACAAAATTTCGTCTATATTATTGCGTTGAAGTGGTTAGAATTGAAAATTATAGTCATATGCTAGAAATTACGTGTTAAGTTGCGATCTTAAGGGTTTTTAATCGTTTTTCGCACTTTTGCGCATAAAGTAGATCTAACTTGGTTTCTTTTGCTCGAAACTTCGCACACAACACTATTTGGAATAATATATTGCGCTGAAGTGGTTAGAATTGAAAATCATAGTCTTATGCTAGAAATTACGTGTTAAGTTTCGATTTTATGTGTTTTTAAGCTTTTTTGGCACTTTTGCTCTTAAAATAGCTCAAACTTGTTTCGTTTTGCGCGAAACTTGCCACACAACACTATTTCGTCTTTATTATTGCGTTGAAGTGGTTAGAATTGAAAATCATAGTCATATGCTAGAAATTAAGTGTTAAGTTGCGATTTTAAGGGTTTTTAACCGTTTTTGGCTTTTTTGCGCATAAAGTAGCTCAAACTTTGTTTGTTTTGTGCAAAACTTGCCACATAACAAAATTTCGTCTATATTATTGCGTTGAAGTGGTTAGAATTGAAAATTATAGTCATATGCTAGAAATTACGTGTTAAGTTGCGATTTTAAAAGTTTTTAATCGTTTTTCGCACTTTTGCGCATAAAGTAGATCTAACTTGGTTTCTTCTGCTCGAAACTTCGCACACAACACTATTTGGAATAATATATTGCGTTGAAGTGGTTAGAATTGAAAATTATAGTCATATGCTAGAAATTACGTGTTAAGTTGCGATTTTAAGGGTTTTTAACCGTTTTTGGCACTTTTGCGCATAATGTAGCTCAAACTTGGTTTGTTTTGCATGAAACATGGCACACAACACTATTTGGAATATATTATTGTGTTGAAGTGGTTAGAATTAAAAATCATAGTCATATGCTAGAAATTACGTGTTAAGTTCCGATTTTATGTGTTTTTAAAGCGTTTTTGGCACTTTCGCGCTTAAAATAGCTCAAACTTGTTTCGTTTTGCGCGAAACTTGCCACACAACACTATTTCGTCTTTATTATTGCGTTGAAGTGGTTAGAATTGAAAATCATAGTCATATGCTAGAAATTAAGTGTTAAGTTGCGATTTTAAGGGTTTTTAACCGTTTTTGGCTTTTTTGCGCATAAATTAGCTCAAACTTTGTTTGTTTTGTGCAAAACTTGCCACATAACAAAATTTCGTCTATATTATTGCGTTGAAGTGGTTAGAATTGAAAATTATAGTCATATGCTAGAAATTACGTGTTAAGTTGCGATTTTAAAAGTTTTTAATCGTTTTTCGCACTTTTGCGCATAAAGTAGATCTAACTTGGTTTCTTTTGCTCGAAACTTCGCAAACAACACTATTTGGAATAATATATTGCGTTGAAGTGGTTACAATTGAAAATTATAGTCATATGCTAGAAATTACGTGTTAAGTTGCGATTTTAAGGGTTTTTAACCGTTTTTGGCACTTTTGCGCATAATGTAGCTCAAACTTGGTTTGTTTTGCATGAAACATGGCACACAACACTATTTGGAATATATTATTGTGTTGAAGTGGTTAGAATTGAAAATCATAGTCATATGCTAGAAATTACGTGTTAAGTTCCGATTTTAAGGGTTTTTAATCGTTTTTCGCACTTTTGTGCATAAAGTAGATCAAACTTGGTTTCTTTTGCTCGAAACTTCGCACACAACACTATTTGGAATAATATATTGCGTTGAAGTGGTTAGAATTGAAAATCATAGTCTTATGCTAGAAATTACGTGTTAAGTTCTGATTTTATGTGTTTTTAAGCTTTTTTGGCACTTTTGCGCTTAAAATAGCTCAAACTTTTTTCGTTTTGCGCGAAACTTGCCACACAACACTATTTCGTCTTTATTATTGCGTTGAAGTGGTTAGAATTGAAAATCATAGTCATATGCTAGAAATTAAGTGTTAAGTTGCGATTTTAAGGGTTTTTAACCGTTTTTGGCTTTTTTGCGCATAAAGTAGCTCAAACTTTGTTTGTTTTGTGCAAAACTTGCCACATAACAAAATTTCGTCTATATTATTGCGTTGAAGTGGTTAGAATTGAAAATTATAGTCATATGCTAGAAATTACGTGTTAAGTTGCGATTTTAAGGGTTTTTAATCGTTTTTCGCACTTTTGCGCATAAAGTAGATCAAACTTAGTTTCTTTTGCTCGAAACTTCGCACACAACACTATTTGGAATAATATATTGCGTTGAAGTGGTTAGAATTGAAAATCATAGTCTTATGCTAGAAATTAAGTGTTAAGTTGCGATTTTAAGGGTTTTTAACCGTTTTTGGCTTTTTTGCGCATAAAGTAGCTCAAACTTTGTTTGTTTTGTGCAAAACTTGCCACATAACAAAATTTCGTCTATATTATTGCGTTGAAGTGGTTAGAATTGAAAATTATAGTCATATGCTAGAAATTACGTGTTAAGTTGCGATCTTAAGGGTTTTTTATCGTTTTTCGCACTTTTGCGCATAAAGTAGATCAAACTTGGTTTCTTTTGCTCGAAACTTCGCACACAACACTATTTGGAATAATATATTGCGTTGAAGTGGTTAGAATTGAAAATCATAGTCTTATGCTAGAAATTACGTGTTAAGTTCTGATTTTATGTGTTTTTAAGCTTTTTTGGCACTTTTGCTCTTAAAATAGCTCAAACTTGTTTCGTTTTGCGCGAAACTTGCCACACAACACTATTTCGTCTTTATTATTGCGTTGAAGTGGTTAGAATTGAAAATCATAGTCATATGCTAGAAATTAAGTGTTAAGTTGCGATTTTAAGGGTTTTTAACCGTTTTTGGCTTTTTTGCGCATAAAGTAGCTCAAACTTTGTTTGTTTTGTGCAAAACTTGCCACATAACAAAATTTCGTCTATATTATTGCGTTGAAGTGGTTAGAATTGAAAATTATAGTCATATGCTAGAAATTACGTGTTAAGTTGCGATTTTAAAAGTTTTTAATCGTTTTTCGCACTTTTGCGCATAAAGTAGATCTAACTTGGTTTCTTTTGCTCGAAACTTCGCACACAACACTATTTGGAATAATATATTGCGTTGAAGTGGTTACAATTGAAAATTATAGTCATATGCTAGAAATTACGTGTTAAGTTGCGATTTTAAGGGTTTTTAACCGTTTTTGGCACTTTTGCGCATAATGTAGCTCAAACTTGGTTTGTTTTGCATGAAACATGGCACACAACACTATTTGGATTATATTATTGTGTTGAAGTGGTTAGAATTGAAAATCATAGTCATATGCTAGAAATTACGTGTTAAGTTCCGATTTTAAGGGTTTTTAATCGTTTTTCGCACTTTTGCGCATAAAGTAGATCAAACTTGGTTTCTTTTGCTCGAAACTTCGCACACAACACTATTTGGAATAATATATTGCGTTGAAGTGGTTAGAATTGAAAATCATAGTCTTATGCTAGAAATTACGTGTTAAGTTCTGATTTTATGTGTTTTTAAGCTTTTTTGGCACTTTTGCGCTTAAAATAGCTCAAACTTGTTCCGTTTTGCGCGAAACTTGCCACACAACACTATTTCGTCTTTATTATTGCGTTGAAGTGGTTAGAATTGAAAATCATAGTCATATGCTAGAAATTAAGTGTTAAGTTGCGATTTTAAGGGTTTTTAACCGTTTTTGGCTTTTTTGCGCATAAAGTAGCTCAAACTTTGTTTGTTTTGTGCAAAACTTGCCACATAACAAAATTTCGTCTATATTATTGCGTTGAAGTGGTTAGAATTGAAAATTATAGTCATATGCTAGAAATTACGTGTTAAGTTGCGATTTTAAGGGTTTTTAATCGTTTTTCGCACTTTTGCGCATAAAGTAGATCAAACTTAGTTTCTTTTGCTCGAAACTTCGCACACAACACTATTTGGAATAATATATTGCGTTGAAGTGGTTAGAATTGAAAATCATAGTCTTATGCTAGAAATTACGTGTTAAGTTCTGATTTTATGTGTTTTTAAGCTTTTTTGGCACTTTTGCGCTTAAAATAGCTCAAACTTGTTTCGTTTTGCGTGAAACTTGCCACACAACACTATTTCGTCTATATTATTGCATTGAAGTGGTTAGAATTGAAAATCATAGTCATATGCTAGAAATTAAGTGTTAAGTTGCGATTTTAAGGGTTTTTAACCGTTTTTTGGCTTTTTTGCGCATAAAGTAGCTCAAACTTTGTTTGTTTTTTGCAAAACTTTCCACATAACACTATTTCGTCTATATTATTGCGTTGAAGTGGTTAGAATTGAAAATTATAGTCATATGCTAGAAATTACGTGTTAAGTTGCGATTTTAAAGGTTTTTAATCGTTTTTTCGCACTTTTACGCATAAAGTAGATCTAACTTGGTTTCTTTTGCTCGAAATTTCGCACACAACACTATTTGGAATAATATATTGCGTTGAAGTGGTTAGAATTGAAAATTATAGTCATATGCTAGAAATTACGTGTTAAGTTGCGATTTTAAGGGTTTTTAACCGTTTTTGGCACTTTTGCGCATAATGTAGCTCAAACTTGGTTTGTTTTGCATGAAACATGGCACACAACACTATTTGGAATATATTATTGTGTTGAAGTGGTTAGAATTGAAAATCATAGTCATATGCTAGAAATTACGTGTTAAGTTCCGATTTTAAGGGTTTTTAATCGTTTTTTCGCACTTTTGCGCATAAAGTAGATCAAACTTGGTTTCTTTTGCTCGAAACTTCGCACACAACACTATTTGGAATAATATATTGCGTTGAAGTGGTTAGAATTGAAAATCATAGTCTTATGCTAGAAAGTACGTGTTAAGTTCTGATTTTATGTGTTTTTAAGCTTTTTTGGCACTTTTGCGCTTAAAATAGCTCAAACTTGTTTCGTTTTCCGTGAAACTTGCCACACAACACTATTTCGTCTTTATTATTGCGTTGAAGTGGTTAGAATTGAAAATCATAGTCATATGCTAGAAATTAAGTGTTAAGTTGCGATTTTAAGGGTTTTTAACCGTTTTTGGCTTTTTTGCGCATAAAGTAGCTCAAACTTTGTTTGTTTTGTGCAAAACTTGCCACATAACAAAATTTCGTCTATATTATTGCGTTGAAGTGGTTAGAATTGAAAATTATAGTCATATGATAGAAATTACGTGTTAAGTTGCGATTTTAAGCGTTTTTAATCGTTTTTTCGCACTTTTGGCGCATAAAGTAGATCAAACTTGGTTTGCTTAGCACGAAACTTGGCACTGAACATTATTTGGTATATATTATTGGGTTGAAGTGGTTACAATTGAAAATCATAGTCATATGTTAGTAATTACGCGTTAAGTTCCGATTTTATGCGTTTTTTAAGCGTTTTTGACACTTTCGCGCTTAAGTAGCTCAAACTTGTTTTGTTTTGCGCGAAACCTTGCCACACAAAACTATTTCGTCTATATTATTGCGTTGAAGTGGTTAGAATTGAAAATCATAGTCATATGCTAGAAATTACGTGTTAAGTTGCGATTTTAAGGGTTTTTTAACCGTTTTTTTGGCTTTTTTTGCGCATAAAGTAGCTCAAACTTTGTTTGTTTTTTGCAAAACTTGCCACATAACACTATTTCGTCTATATTATTGCGTTGAAGTGCTTAGAATTGAAAATTATAGTCATATGCTAGAAATTACGTGTTAAGTTGCCATTTTAAGGGTTTTTAATCGTTTTTCGCACTTTTGCGCATAAAGTAGATCTAACTTGGTTTCTTTTGCTCCGAAACTTCGCACACAACACTATTTGGAATAATATATTGCGTTGAAGTGGTTAGAATTGAAAATTATAGTCATATGCTAGAAATTACGTGTTAAGTTGCGATTTTAAGGGTTTTTAACACCGTTTTTTGGCACTTTTGCGCATAATGTAGCTCAAACCCTTGTTTGTTTTGCATGAAACATGGCACACAACACTATTTGGAATATATTATTGTGTTGAAGTGGTTAGAATTGAAAATCATAGTCATATGCTAGAAATTACGTGTTAAGTTCCGATTTTATGTGTTTTAAGCGTTTTTGGCACTTTTCGCGCTTAAAATAGCTCAAACTTTGTTTCGTTTTGCGCGAAACTTGCCACACAACACTATTTCGTCTATATTAATTGCGTTGAAGTGGTTAGAATTGAAAATCATAGTCATATGCTAGAAATTAAGTGTTAAGTAGCGATTTTAAGGGTTTTTAACCGTTTTTTGGCTTTTTTGCGCATAAAGTAGCTCCAAACTTTGTTTGTTTTGTGCAAAACTTGCCACATAACAAAATTTCGTCTATATTATTGCGTTGAAGTGGTTAGAATTGAAAATTATAGTCATATGCTAGAAATTACGTGTTAAGTTGCGATCTTAAGGGTTTTTAATCGTTTTTCGCACTTTTGCGCATAAAGTAGATCTAACTTGGTTTCTTTTGCTCGAAACTTCGCACACAACACTATTTGGAATAATATATTGCGCTGAAGTGGTTAGAATTGAAAATCATAGTCTTATGCTAGAAATTACGTGTTAAGTTTCAATTTTATGTGTTTTTAAGCTTTTTTGGCACTTTTGCTCTTAAAATAGCTCAAACTTGTTTCGTTTTGCGCGAAACTTGCCACACAACCACTATTTCGTCTTTATTATTGCGTTGAAGTGGTTAGAATTGAAAATTCATAGTCATATGCTAGAAATTAAGTGTTAAGTTGCGATTTTAAGGGTTTTTAACCGTTTTTGGCTTTTTTTGCGCATAAAGTAGCTCAAACTTTGTTTGTTTTGTGCAAAACTTGCCACATAACAAAAATTTCGTCTATATTATTGCGTTGAAGTGGTTAGAATTGAAAATTATAGTCATATGCTAGAAATTACGTGTTAAGTTGCGATTTTAAAAGTTTTTAATCGTTTTTTCGCACTTTTGCCGCATAAAGTAGATCTAACTTGGTTTCTTCTGCTCGAAACTTCGCACACAACACTATTTGGAATAATATATTGCGTTGAAGTGGTTAGAATTGAAAATTATAGTCATATGCTAGAAATTACGTGTTAAGTTGCGATTTTAAGGTTTTTAAACCGTTTTTGGCACTTTTGCGCATAATGTAGCTCAAACTTGGTTGTTTTGCATGAAACATGGCACACAACACTATTTGGAATATATTATTGTGTTGAAGTGGTTAGAATTGAAAATCATAGTCATATGCTAGAAATTACGTGTTAAGTTCCGATTTTATGTGTTTTTAAGCGTTTTTTGGCACTTTCGCGCTTAAATAGCTCAAACTTGTTTCGTTTTGCGCGAAACTTGCCACACAACACTATTTCGTCTATATTATTGCGTTGAAGTGGTTAGAATTGAAAATCATAGTCATATGCTAGAAATTAAGTGTTAAGTTGCGATTTTAAGGGTTTTTAACCGTTTTTGGCTTTTTTGCGCATAAAGTAGCTCAAACTTTGTTTGTTTTGTGCAAAACTTGCCACATAACAAAATTTCGTCTATATTATTGCGTTGAAGTGGTTAGAATTGAAAATTATAGTCATATGCTAGAAATTACGTGTTAAGTTGCGATCTTAAGGGTTTTTAATCGTTTTTTCGCACTTTTGCGCATAAAGTAGATCTAACTTGGTTTCTTTTGCTCGAAACTTCGCACACAACACTATTTGGAATAATATATTGCGCTGAAGTGGTTAGAATTGAAAATCATAGTCTTATGCTAGAAATTACGTGTTAAGTTTCGATTTTATGTGTTTTTAAGCTTTTTTTGGCACTTTTGCTCTTAAAATAGCTCAAACTTGTTTCGTTTTGCGCGAAACTTGCCACACAACACTATTTCGTCTTTATTATTGCGTTGAAGTGGTTAGAATTGAAAATCATAGTCATATGCTAGAAATTAAGTGTTAAGTTGCGATTTTAAGGGTTTTTAACCGTTTTTGGCTTTTTTGCGCATAAATTAGCTCAAACTTTGTTTGTTTTGTGCAAAACTTGCCACATAACAAAATTTCGTCTATATTATTGCGTTGAAGTGGTTAGAATTGAAAATTATAGTCATATGCTAGAAATTACGTGTTAAGTTGCGATTTTAAAAGTTTTTAATCGTTTTTCGCACTTTTGCGCATAAAGTAGATCTAACTTGGTTTCTTTTGCTCGAAACTTCGCACACAACACTATTTGGAATAATATATTGCGTGAAGTGGTTACAATTGAAAATTATAGTCATATGCTAGAAATTACGTGTTAAGTTGCGATTTTAAGGGTTTTTAACCGTTTTTGGCACTTTTGCGCATAATGTAGCTCAAACTTGGTTTGTTTTGCATGAAACATGGCACACAACACTATTTGGAATATATTATTGTGTTGAAGTGGTTAGAATTGAAAATCATAGTCATATGCTAGAAATTACGTGTTAAGTTCCGATTTTAAGGGTTTTTAATCGTTTTTTTCGCACTTTTGCGCATAAAGTAGATCAAACTTGGTTTCTTTTGCTCGAAACTTCGCACACAACACTATTTGGAATAATATATTGCGTTGAAGTGGTTAGAATTGAAAATCATAGTCTTATGCTAGAAATTACGTGTTAAGTTCTGATTTTATGTGTTTTTAAGCTTTTTTGGCACTTTTGCGCTTAAAATAGCTCAAACTTTTTTCGTTTTGCGCGAAAACTTGCCACACAACACTATTTCGTCTTTATTATTGCGTTGAAGTGGTTAGAATTGAAAAATCATAGTCATATGCTAGAAATTAAGTGTTAAGTTGCGATTTTAAGGGTTTTTAACCGTTTTTTGGCTTTTTTGCGCATAAAGTAGCTCAAACTTTGTTTGTTTTGTGCAAAACTTGCCACATAACAAAATTTCGTCTATATTATTGCGTTGAAGTGGTTAGAATTGAAAATTATAGTCATATGCTAGAAATTACGTGTTAAGTTGCGATTTTAAGGGTTTTTAATCGTTTTTTCGCACTTTTGCGCATAAAGTAGATCAAACTTAGTTTCTTTTGCTCGAAACTTCGCACACAACACTATTTGGAATAATATATTGCGTTGAAGTGGTTAGAATTGAAAATCATAGTCTTATGCTAGAAATTAAGTGTTAAGTTGCGATTTTAAGGGTTTTTAAACCGTTTTTGGCTTTTTTGCGCATAAAGTAGCTCAAACTTTGTTTGTTTTGTGCAAAACTTGCCACATAACAAAATTTCGTCTATATTATTGCGTTGAAGTGGTTAGAATTGAAAATTATAGTCATATGCTAGAAATTACGTGTTAAGTTGCGATCTTAAGGGTTTTTATCGTTTTTCGCACTTTTGCGCATAAAGTAGATCAAACTTGGTTTCTTTTGCTCGAAACTTCGCACACAACACTATTTGGAATAATATATTGCGTTGAAGTGGTTAGAATTGAAAATCATAGTCTTATGCTAGAAATTACGTGTTAAGTTCTGATTTTATGTGTTTTTAAGCTTTTTTGGCACTTTTGCTCTTAAAATAGCTCAAACTTGTTTCGTTTTGCGCGAAACTTGCCACACAACACTATTTCGTCTTTATTATTGCGTTGAAGTGTTTAGAATTGAAAATCATAGTCATATGCTAGAAATTAAGTGTTAAGTTGCGATTTTAAGGGTTTTTAACCGTTTTTGGCTTTTTTTGCGCATAAAGTAGCTCAAACTTTGTTTGTTTTGTGCAAAACTTGCCACATAACAAAATTTCGTCTATATTATTGCGTTGAAGTGGTTAGAATTGAAAATTATAGTCATATGCTAGAAATTACGTGTTAAGTTGCGATTTTAAAAGTTTTTAATCGTTTTTTCGCACTTTTTGCGCATAAAGTAGATCTAACTTGGTTTCTTTTGCTCGAAACTTCGCACACAACACTATTTGGAATAATATATTGCGTTGAAGTGGTTACAATTGAAAATTATAGTCATATGCTAGAAATTACGTGTTAAGTTGCGATTTTAAGGGTTTTTAACCGTTTTTGGCACTTTTGCGCATAATGTAGCTCAAACTTGGTTTGTTTTGCATGAAACATGGCACACAACACTATTTGGATTATATTATTGTGTTGAAGTGGTTAGAATTGAAAATCATAGTCATATGCTAGAAATTACGTGTTAAGTTCCGATTTTAAGGGTTTTTAATCGTTTTTCGCACTTTTGCGCATAAAGTAGATCAAACTTGGTTTCTTTTGCTCGAAACTTCGCACACAACACTATTTGGAATAATATATTGCGTTGAAGTGGTTAGAATTGAAAATCATAGTCTTATGCTAGAAATTACGTGTTAAGTTCTGATTTTATGTGTTTTTAAGCTTTTTTTGGCACTTTTGCGCTTAAAATAGCTCAAACTTGTTTCGTTTTGCGTGAAACTTGCCACACAACACTATTTCGTCTATATTATTGCATTGAAGTGGTTAGAATTGAAAATCATAGTCATATGCTAGAAATTAAGTGTTAAGTTGCGATTTAAGGGTTTTTAACCGTTTTTTGGCTTTTTTGCGCATAAAGTAGCTCAAACTTTGTTTGTTTTTTGCAAAACTTGCCACATAACACTATTTCGTCTATATTATTGCGTTGAAGTGGTTAGAATTGAAAATTATAGTCATATGCTAGAAATTACGTGTTAAGTTGCGATTTTAAAGGTTTTTAATCGTTTTTCGCACTTTTACGCATAAAGTAGATCTAACTTGGTTTCTTTTGCTCGAAATTTCGCACACAACACTATTTGGAATAATATATTGCGTTGAAGTGGTTAGAATGAAAATTATAGTCATATGCTAGAAATTACGTGTTAAGTTGCGATTTTAAGGGTTTTTAAACCGTTTTTGGTACTTTTGCGCATAATGTAGCTCAAACTTGGTTTGTTTTGCATGAAACATGGCACACAACACTATTTTGGAATATATTATTGTGTTGAAGTGGTTAGAATTGAAAATCATAGTCATATGCTAGAAATTACGTGTTAAGTTCCGATTTTAAGGGTTTTTAATCGTTTTTTCGCACTTTTGCGCATAAAGTAGATCAAACTTGGTTTCTTTTGCTCGAAACTTCGCACACAACACTATTGGAATAATATATTGCGTTGAAGTGGTTAGAATTGAAAATCATAGTCTTATGCTAGAAAGTACGTGTTAAGTTCTGATTTTATGTGTTTTTAAGCTTTTTGGCACTTTTGCGCTTAAAATAGCTCAAACTTGTTTCGTTTCCGTGAAACTTGCCACACAACACTATTTCGTCTTTATTATTGCGTTGAAGTGGTTAGAATTGAAAATCATAGTCATATGCTAGAAATTAAGTGTTAAGTTGCGATTTTAAGGGTTTTTAACCGTTTTTTGGCTTTTTTTGCGCATAAAGTAGCTCAAACTTTGTTTGTTTTGTGCAAAACTTGCCACATAACAAAATTTCGTCTATATTATTGCGTTGAAGTGGTTAGAATTGAAAATTATAGTCATATGATAGAAATTACGTGTTAAGTTTCGATTTTAAGCGTTTTTAATCGTTTTTTCGCACTTTTGCGCATAAAGTAGATCAAACTTGGTTTGCTTAGCACGAAACTTGCACTGAACATTATTTGGTATATATTATTGGGTTGAAGTGGTTACAATTGAAAATCATAGTCATATGTTAGTAATTACGCGTTAAGTTCCGATTTTATGCGTTTTTTAAGCGTTTTTGACCACTTTCCGCGCTTAAAGTAGCTCAAACTTGTTTTGTTTTGCGCGAAACTTGCCACACAAAACTATTTCGTCTATATTATTGCGTTGAAGTGGTTAGAATTGAAATTCATAGTCATATGCTAGAAATTACGTGTTATGTTGCGATTTTAAGGGTTTTATAACCGTTTTTGGCTTTTTTGCGCATAAAGTAGCTCAAACTTTGTTTGTTTTGTGCAAAACTTGCCACATAACAAAATTTCGTCTATATTATTGCGTTGAAGTGGTTAGAATTGAAAATTATAGTCATATGATAGAAATTACGTGTTAAGTTGCGATTTTAAGGGTTTTTAATCGTTTTTCGCACTTTTGCGCATAAAGTAGATCAAACTTGGTTTGCTTAGCACGAAACTTGGCACTGAACATTATTTGGTATATATTATTGGGTTGAAGTGGTTACAATTGAAAATCATAGTCATAATGTTAGTAATTACGCGTTAAGTTCCGATTTTATATGCGTTTTTAAGCGTTTTTGACACTTTC
This sequence comes from Amaranthus tricolor, assembly GCF_026212465.1. NCBI lineage: Eukaryota > Viridiplantae > Streptophyta > Magnoliopsida > Caryophyllales > Amaranthaceae > Amaranthus > Amaranthus tricolor. The sequence continues at coordinate 13,271,319 of NC_080049.1, read as the reverse complement.
GCGCTTAAAGTAGCTCAAACTTGTTTTGTTTTGCGCGAAACTTGCCACACACAAACTATTTCGTCTATATTATTGCGTTGAAGTGGTTAGAATTGAAAATCATAGTCATATGCTAGAAATTACGTGTTAAGTTGCGATTTTAAGGGTTTTTAAACCGTTTTTTGGCTTTTTTGCGCATAAAGTAGCTCAAACTTTGTTTGTTTTGTGCAAAACTTGCCACAT